>NW_027555168.1:50000-53313 GCF_003287225.1 Phascolarctos cinereus
AAGTGGGCAGAACCAGGAGACCATTGTACATAGTAACAACAATGTTGTATGATGATCACCTGTGAATGATTTAGCTATCCTTAGCAATACAGTGATCCAAGACACTTCTAAAAGACCTCTGATGAAAAATGCTATCCACCTCCAGAGAAAAAAGCTGATGGAATCTCAATGCAGCTTGGAGCGCACTATTTCTTTAAACTTTCTTTCTTTTTCCTTTTTTTTTTGATTGTGCTTTCTTTCACAGCATGACTAATATAGCAATATGTTTTGCATGAGTACACATGTATAACATTTATCAAATTACTTGTTTTCTTGGCAAGGGGAAAGGAAGGGGAGGGTGGAAGAGAATTTGGAACTCAAAATTTTAAAAAGTAAAGGTTAAATTTTGGTTTTATATATAATATGAAAAATATTAAAAGTCAAATAAATGAAAAGATCATAGATAACTTTAGAGAGCATTGAATGATAAGGTCAGAAGACAGAGTGGCTAAGCGTAAGAGGAAAGGAAGTGAAGACATGGATTGTAGACAGCTTCCTTGAGGAGGTTAGCTACAAAAGAGAGGAGAGGTCTACAGGTTAATAGTCAGCAGAGATAGATGTATCAAGTGAGAGTTTAAGGGTGGAGGAGATATGAGCATGCTTGTAGACATCAGGAAAGCATACAGCAGACAGGGAGAAATGAAAGACTGGAGAGAAAGTAGGAATGAGAGAAGGGTAATTTGCTGAAAAATATGGGATGGAATGGATCAAGTGAGGCTGTGATAAGAGAAGAGTGTAAGTGACTCATTACACTTGGAAATTTGGAGCATTTTGCTATATTGGAAACAGGAAAGATTAGCAAGACTTTAGAGGAATTTTAAAGTTTGGCTTATTTATCTCCCTCACACAGAGAACTACACAGAGATCTTGCTAAGGCTCCATGATGAAGAAATTGTGAAGGTGAAACAATATTATGAGCTGCACAAAGAACTATTTGAAGGCATTCAGAAGTGGGAAAAGAACTGGAGGCTTTTCTTGGAATTTGAGGTACTTTTTTAGAGGGAGAGAGGGAGGGAAAGGCAAGAAGAGAAGAGTGTAATAAGTTGTGCTGAATAGAATTGCTGAAACCCCATTCCTTGGTGCAATGGGATTTCTGAAACCTGGTTTTGCCTCCTAAGTCTCCTCATTTCCGCAAGCCATGTCTTGCTAACTTCTCATGAACCTACTTAAAGATGAGTTCTGGTTGGGAATACTTTGGATTCCTTTTCTGGCACCTTAGTTGTTAGTGCAGGGAAGGAATACATTTCTGGCTTCTGAGGTGTATGGTTTATGAAATTAAAGGATCCCAAGAACTAAATCTTCCTTCTATGTTTGGATTTATTGCTTAAATAGTAGCTCTAATTAAAATTTATTGTCTCCATTTACAGGAGCAAATGACTTTAGTAATAACCGTGTGTTTGACAAGTGTGAAGACTTATGTTTTTGAGAGAAGAATTCATTAGTTAGTACAAAATTGTTGAAAAAGCTGAAAAGTAGTCCGGCAGAAATTGGGCATAGACCATTACCATACACCATTTCCCAAGATAAGGTCAAAATGGATACATGACCTATATAGAAAGAGAGATATTACAAGAAAGATTGAAGAACATGGAATATATTACCTATCAGGCTTACGAGAGGTGAACAATCTATGAAGAAACAAGGTATAAGAGAGCAGTATGAGGTGTAAATGGAAAATTTCAGTTACATCAAGTTAAAAAGGTTTTGTTCAAATAAAACAAATGTAGCCAAGATCAGAAGGAAAGCAGAAAATTGGGGTAAAATTTTATACATAGTTTCTCAAATAAAGTTCTGATATCTCAAATATATACAGAACTTTGTCAAATGTATAAAAATACAAGTTATTTCCCACTTGATAAATGGTCAAAGGATATGAACAGGCAGCTTTCCAATAAAGAAATTGAAATAATGTATAGTCATATGACAAAATGCTCTAAATCATGATTGATTAGAGAAATCAAAATTAAAATAATCTTGAGATATCATTTTACACCTACCCAATTGGCCAAAATAATTGAAGAGGAAAGTGCCAAATGTTGGAGGAGATATGGAAAAATTGGGACACTAATTCATAGTTGGTGTAACTGTGAACTGATCTAACCATTTTGAAGAGCAATCTGGAATTATGCCCAAAGAGTTATTAGACTGCCTATACCGTTTGACCCTGCAATACCATTACTAGGTCTATTTCCAAAGATACTTAGAGAAAAAGGAAAAGAACCTATATGTTCCAAAGTATTATAGCAGCTCTCTTTGTGGTGGCAAAAACTGGAAATTATGGGGATGCTTATCAGTTAGGGGATGGCTGAACAAGTTGTGGTTTATGACTATTGTTATAAGAAATGATGAGTTTGATGATCTTTGAAAAACATGATAGACTTGCATGAAATAATGAAGCAAAATTGAGCAGAACCAAGAGAACATTGCATACATTAACAGCAATATTATTTAAGAACAACTTGGAGCTAGTAATGTATTTTGACTCTTATAAATACCCATATTAACTACACATGACCTATGAAGGAAGATGCTATCTGCATCCAGAAAAAGAACTGATAAATAGAAGTATGTATAGAATTATTTTACATAAAAATACTTATTTGTTTCTAATGGTAGCCATCTCTAGGTCTGGGGCAGTGAGGAAAGAAAAAAAAAAGAAAAAAGTTACATGATAGCTTTAATACATATTTTAAAGGAATAGCAAGTTGTACATCATAGATTTGCAGTTTCATGTGCAGTCATGTTTTTTCTATTCTAATATGTTACAGAAATGGTTGTTTTATTTCTAGAATTCAGAATAAAATCAATTTTAAAAAAAAATGTTGTCTCCACAGAGAAAAGCTTCAGATCCAAGCCGATTTAGGAACCGTGGTGGAAATCTCTTAAAAGAAGAAAAGCATGGAGCCAAGCTACAAAAAACACTCTTTAAGAGCACTTTGGAGTGCTCTTCATGTTTTACACGAAAGGTCCTTCATTTCAAAATCGAGCTTTGATAAAAGCAGAATAAGGAAAACAACACACACTGATTACAACAACATCAATAAAAGAACAAAATTTTCTAGTTGAACACTGCTTAATGACAATGACCAAACTTGGCCTGGAAAAAGAGTTAAGAAAAGGTCCTGAACGTCCTTTTTTTTTTCTTTGTACCATGGGGTTTTTTTAGGTGTGGTACTCTCCAGTTGGTTGATGTCTTGGTTGGTTTTGTTGAATTGCTTTGCACTCCTCCCCACCCACCCATTTTTTTCTTTGTTATGAGGGATGACTCCTGGAG
>NW_027555169.1:0-10323 GCF_003287225.1 Phascolarctos cinereus
CAACTAAAAAAACTAGAAAAAGAAAATTAAAAATCCTCAATAAACACCAAATTAGAAATATTGAAAACCAAAGGAAAAATTAAGAAAATTGAAATTAAGAAAACTATTGAACTAATAAAAAATAAGAGCTGGTTTTATGAAAAAATAAATAGATAACCTTTGGTTAATTTAATTTAAAAAAGAAAGAAGAAAACCAAATTACTAGTATCAAGAATGAAAAGGGTGAAGCTACCACCAAGGAAGAGGAAATTAAAACAATAATTAGGAATTATTTTGCCCAACTATATGCCAACAAATTTGACAATCTTAGTGAAATGGATACATATTTACAAAAATATAAATTGCCCAGATTAACAAAGAGGAAGTAAAATACTTAAATAACCCCATCTCAGAAAAAAAATTGAACAAGCCATTGATGAACTCCCTGGAAAAAAATCTCCAGGGGCAGATGGATTTACATGAGAATTCTATCAAACATTTAAAGAACAATTAATTCCCATACTATATAGACTATTTGGGAAAAGGTGAAGAAGGAGTCTTACCAAATTCTTTTTATGATACAAATATGGTGTGATACCTAAACCAGGAAGAGTCAAAAGAGAAAGAAAATTATAGACCAATTTCTCTAATGAATATAGATGCAAAAATTTTAAACAAAATATAGCAAATAGATTACAGCAACTTATCACAAGAATAATACACTATGACCAGGTAGGATTTATACCAGGAATTCAGGGCTGGTTCAATGTTAGGAAAACTATCAGCATACTTGAGCACCAAAAGAAACCACATGATCATCTCAATAGATGCAGAAAAAACTTTTGACAAAATACAACACCCAGAGCGTAGTAATAAATGGAGTCTTCCTTAAAATAATAAATGGCAGCTACCTAAAACCTTCAGCAAGCATTATATGTAATGGGGACAAGCTAGAAGCATTTCCAATAAGATCGAGGGTGAAATAAGAATGTCCATCAGCACCACTGTTATTCAATATTACTGGAAACTTAGCTTTAGCAATAAGAGAAGAAAAAGAAATTGAAGGCATTAGAATAGGCAAAGACGAAACAAAGCTATCACTCTTTGCAGATGACATGATGATATACTTAGAGAATCCTAGAGAATCAAGTAAAAAACTACTTGAAATAATAAACAACTTTAGCAAAGTTGCAGGCTATAAAATAAACCCACATAAAGCATTGGCATTTCTATATATTACCAACAAAGCCCAACAGCAAGAGATAGAAAGAGAAATCCCATTTAAACTTACTGTAGACATTATAAAATATTTAGGAGTCTACCTCTGAAACAAACCCAGGAACTATATGAATACAATTACAAAACACTTTCCACACAAATAAAGTCAGATCTAAATAATTGGAAAAACATCAGTTGCTCATGGGTAGGCCGAGCTAATATAATAAAAATGACAATCCTACCTAAGCTAATTTACTTATTCAGTGCCATACCAATCAAACTACCAAAAAATTATTTTATAGAGTTAGAAAAAATAATAACAAGATTCATTTGGAAGAACAAAAGGTCCAGAATATCAAAGGAACTAATGAAAAGAAATGCAGGGGAAGGTGGCCTAGCAATTCCAGATCTTAAATTGTATTATAAAGCAGCAATCATCAAAATTTCTTGGTACTGGCTAAGAAATAGAGTGGTGGGTCAGTGGAATAGGTTAAATATGCAAGACACAGTAGTCAATGACTATAGTAATCTATTATTTGATAAACCCAAAGACCCCAGCTTCTGGGATAAGAACCCACTCTTGAAAAAAACTGCTGGGAAAACTGGAAAAGAGTATGGCAGAAACTAGGCATAGATAAAATCACATACCATATACCAAAATAAAGTCAAAATAGGTTCATAATTTAGATATAAAGTCTGATACTATAAGAAAAACTGAGAGAGCAAAGAATAGTTTACCTATCAGATCTATGGAGAACAGAAGAATTCATAACCAAACAGGAGATAGAGAACATTATGAAAAGTAAAATGGATAACTTCAATTACATTAAATTGAAAAGTTTTTGCGCAGACAAAGCCAATGCTACTAAGATTAGAAGGAAGGTAGAAAATTGTGAAAGAATTTTTTACAACCAGCCTCTCTGATAAGGGCCTCATTTCTAAACTATATGGAGAATTAAGTCAAATTTATAAGAATACAAGTCATTCTCCAATTGATAAATGGTCAAAGGATATGAACAGGTAGTTCTCAGATGAAGCAATTAAAGCCATCTATAGTCATATGAAAAAATACTCTAAATCACTATTGATTAGAGAAATGCAAATTGATACAACTTGAGGTACCACAGCACACCTATCAGATTGGCCAAAATGACAAAACAAGAAAATGGTAAATGTTGGAAAAGATGTGGGAAAATTGCAACACTAATGCATTGTTGGTGGAGTTGTGAAATGATCCAATCATTTTGGAAAGCAATTTGGAACCATGGCCAAAGGGCTACAAAAATGTGCATACCCCTTGACCCAGCAATAGCACTTCTAGGGCTATATCCCAAAGAGATCATACAAACGGGAAAAGGACCCACACGTACAAAAATATTCATAGCAGCTCTTTTTGTGGTGGCAAGAGTTGGAAATTGAGAGGATGCCCATCAATTGAGGAATGGCTGAGCAAGTTGTGGTATACGAATATAATGGAATATTATTGTGCTATGAGAAATGATGAACAGACTGACTTCAGAAAAACTGGAAAGACTTGTATGGTCTGATGCTGAGTGAAGTGAGCAGAACCAAGAGGACTTCGTATACAATAACAGCCACACTGTGCGATGACTAATATTGACAAACTTAGCCCTTCCCAGCAATACGAGGATCTAAGATCCAAAGGTCTCATGATATAAAATGCTATCCACATCCAAAGAAAGAACTACGGAATTTGAATTGCTATTTTTTTTTCCTCTTCTGTTGTGTTTTGTTTCCTCTTTTTGGTGGTTCCTCCTGTTAGTTCTAATTCTTACTTACAACATCACTAATGTGAAAATGTTTAATAGGACTGTATATGTATAGCCTATATCAGATTGTGCACCATCTTGGGGAGGGTGGTGGGGTGAAAGGGGGAGAAAAAAATTAAACTCTAAAGCATATGGAAGTGATTATTGATAAATCAAAATCAGTTAATTTAAAAAAAAGAAGGATCCTAACCTGAAAGAGATCCCCAAAAGAAAACTCCTAGGAATATTGTAGCCAAATTCCAGAGTTTCCACGTCAAGGAGAAAATATTACAAGCATCCAGAAAGAAACAATTCAAGTGTGGTGAAAACACAATCAAGATAACACAAGATTTAGAAGCTTTTACATTAAGGGACCACAAGGATTAGAATAGAATGTTCCAGAGGGCAAAGGAGATAGAATTACAACCAAGAATCACCTATCCGGCAAAAGTGAGTATAATTCTTCAGGGGAAAAAATGGATATTCAGTGAAACAGAGGAATTTCAAGCATTCTTGATGAAAAGACCAGAGCTAAGTAGAAAATTTGAGTTTCAGATAAAAGACTCATGTGAAACATGAAGAGGTAAACAGGAAAGGGATATCATAAGAGACTTATTAAGGTTGAGCTGTTTATATTCTGCATAGAAAGATGATATTTGTAACTCATGGATCCTTTGTCAGTATTAGAGTAGTTGGAGGAAAAAAATTATCTGTATGTACACACACACACACACATATGTATTTAGAGAGGGCACACACACACATATATAGATATGTGTGTGTGTGTGTGTGTATATATATATATATATATATATATATATATATATATATATATATATATATATATATGTATGTATGTATTTAGAGAGAGAGTTGAAGATGAAGGGGTGATATCTGGAGAATAAAATTAAGAGGTGAGAAAGGATTATATGGGGAGAAGGAGAAAGGTAGAGGTAGAGTGGGGTAAATTATCTCACATAAAACAGACAAGAGGAGGCTTTTACAGTGGAGGGGAAATGGGGGAAGGTGAGAAGGAATGAGTGAATCTTATTCTCATCGGATTTGGCTTAAGGAGGGAATAGCATACACACTCAAATGGGTATGGAAATCTATCTTACCCTACAGGAAAATAGGGAGGAAGGGGATAAGAGAGCAGATGGGTGATAGAGGGGAGGGCAGATTGGGGAAGAGGTTAGTCAGAAGCAACACTTCTAAGGAGGAACAAGGTAAAAAGAGAGAATAGGATAAATGGGGAGGAGGGATAGGGATGGGAAATATAGTTAGTTTTCCACAACATGACTACTATGGAAGTGTTTTGCATGACTACACATGTACAACCAGTATTGAGTTGCTTGCCTTCTCAATGAGGGTAGGTGGGGAGGGAGAAAGGGAGAAAATTTGGAAGCCAAAGTTTTAAAAACAAATGTTAAAAAATATATATTTTCACATACAACTGGGAAATAAGATATGCAGGCAATGGGGTATAGAAATCTATCCTGCCCTACAGGAAAATTGAGGGGGAATGGGGATAAGAGAAGTGGGGGAGAGACAGAAGGGAGGGTAGATCAGGGGAAAGGGTATTCAGAATGTACGCCATCTTTGGGTGGTGGGAGGGGTGAGAAGGGGAGAAAATTTGGAACTCAAAACCTTGTGGAAGTGAATGTTGAAAACTAAAAATAAATTAATTTTAAAAAAAACCCTCCTCACATCTCCTGCTCTTTCTTTCCACTGCCTCCTGTCTTCTCCAGAAGATCATATCTTCAGTATTCCGCTGGTCAAAAGCCATTGTCAATCATTCCTTCCCTACCACACCAAATATGCCCACATCTCGTATGTCTGGGAAAAACAAAAGAACAAAACACCAGACCTTCATTAGATCCTATCATCTCCTCAAGCTTTTCTCCTATATGTTTCCCTTTCTCAGCAAAACTGGGGAAGTTTACATTGCCTGCCTCTATTTCTTAGTCTCACTCGCTGCTCAAACCTTAACACTGTCTTCTGACTTCATCACTCTATTGAGTCAAACAGTTTCTTTGAAAGTGATGAGTGATGTAATTGCTAAACCTGAGATCTTTTCTCGGTGCTCAGCCTGCACCTATTTGCTGCATTTGACATTGGTGACCACCTGTGCCTGGAGCCTTTGTCCTTTCTGGGTCTTTGTCGCCCATCCCTCTACTAGCTGGCCCAACTGACCTCTCCTTTCTGACTTTCCTTTTCTGCCTCATTATTCCCCTCATGCCTTGGAATGATGAACATTCCAGAAGGCCCTTTCCTGGGCCCTCCTTCTCTACCTGCTTTTAGTGAGAGGGCTAACAGCTCTCATGTATTTATCATCTCTCTACTACTGGGCTTCAATCCCACATCACCAATTGCCTATTGGACATTAGAACACATAGACTTACATGTAGCATGTTTAAAAGTGAATTACTCTTCTCTCTAAACCTTCTTTTCCCAACGACCTTTTCTTTTCTGTCAGAGGCGCCCCATGCTTCCAATGGCCCAGGTTTGTAACCTCAGCAGTACCCTGGCCTTTCCCTCTGGACCTACATGTCATTGGCAAATCTTGCTGTTTCTACCTTCACCTCTCTCTCATCCCCTTCCCCTCCCTCTTCCTCTATCTTTCTCATCCCTCCTCCCATCTCTTTCCTCCCATCTCTCTCCTCCCTCTCTACTCCCTCCTTCCTCTCTCTCTTCCTCTCTTCTCTCCTCTTTTGGCCTCGATACTCACTCACACAAGCAATTCTCTTCATTTGGATTCTCCTACATAATTCCACCATTTGCTGTCCCTGCCTCATCTCTTTCCCCTATAGCCTATCCTACACATGGCTGCCAAAGTAATTTTCTTTTTAATTTTTCAAGCAACAGGTGTTTTAAAAACTACTCTGTTCCTTCCTCTACCCTTCCCAGTTAAACTCGTCACATAGCTACAAAGTTCAGCAAAACAAATCCTCCCATTATGTTCAGTCGTGTCTGACTCCTCCATGATTCCATTTGGAGTGGTTTGCCATTTCTTTCTCCAGTTCATTTTACAGATGAGGAAACTGAGGCAAACAGGGTTAAGTGACTTAAGTGCCCAGGGCACACAGCTGTGTCTGAGGCCAGATTTGGACCTCAGGAAGGAGTTTTCCTGACTCCAAGCCCTTCACTGTGCACTATGGTGCCCTCTAGCACCCCATAAGTTCATCACCTGTCAGGTAGTGGCAAGTTTTACTTTGTTCTCTCAGTTTATCACTGGTTATAAAGACTTTTCAAGTGGTTTTCCTCTGCTATCATTGTATAAATTTCTCCAAAAGTATTTTTCTCATGCACAGATCTGATGTGACTCCTTTACATCCCCTGCTACAGTGGTCACCTATTAACATCTAGGATTAAAGACAAACTCTTTAAGGTTTTAAAACCCTTCACCACCTCATTGGCCATTACTGACCCTCCAGCATGTGGTAATTTAGCCAAACAAGTAGTGCCTTGTTGCTTACTGCCCACCACCCCTTATCCTCATTCCTCCCATCTTGGCATGAAGCCTTTCCTGAGTCCCCAGCTGCTGGTACCATTCCTCTAAAACGACCTTGAATGCATTTCCATGTGATCATCAAGTTTTACATTTACTATGCAGTTTTACATACTATATCCCCATTAGTATGTAAGCTCCTCAAATATTGGGATTATTCTTTGTATCCCAAGTGCCCTATAGGGCAGTGCCCTAGAACATAGATCTTGGGACGCTGCTTAAATGATGTGGGAAGGGATGAGGCATCTGAATGTCATAGGAGGGGAAAGTAGCCGATTTTAGAGAGAAATATTTCTGTATGTATGCAGAGATAGGGGAATAACTGGGCTTTCACAAGCCTCATTCTCCTTGACCTCTCAGGAGCTGTTGACTCTATAGAGATCACTCTCTTCTGGGTTTGGGGACACCCTTCTTTCCTATCTGAAGCCAGTCTCAGCTCTGGGTGCCTGCTGTCTCCTCCCTTCTCCCAACATGCCTGAATGTTCTCTCTCACTACTGGCCTCCTAGGCTTCAGCTAAATTCCAGTCATTTAGATTGGGAACTCCTTCTTGGCAGGGCCAGACTTTGGCCTCCAAATTTTATGTTCCCAGGGCTAAGCAATCCCTGGCACAAGTTTATTGATTACTTTAGTTACATATGCTCAATAATATGCTCAAGATAAATCTGGTTCTTCTGTTACTCTGTGGTTCCAAAAGGCATGATGAGAAGAAGATACACTTCTATGATAAAATGAAGGATTGAGCATTCTGATTCCAGGGTAAGAAGCCATTATTACTCCTGCCTTTCACTGAAAGATGCAGTCAGTCAGTCAACATCCACAAGAACCCTGTTACAGTCTTTGGGATGGCTCAAGGTACCAGTAATCTACTTTTTTTTCATTCAAGCCTTTAATTTCATATCCTATACAATCCTCTATAACCATAAGAATCTTGCCAGAGTCTGGCTTCTGTGCAAATGGAAACTCCTCCTCTTCTCCCCTCCCAAAGCAGTTTTTGCTTATGAATACTGTTACATTAAGCCTTCAAATATCCAACAGCCAAATGAATCGCTCTGTAAGTTATGCTTCAAGTTAGGCCTTGAAAGAGTTGGAACAAGTTCAATCTTGATTTCAAATGGCAGGCCCACGTGTTGTCCACGTTCTAGAATTTTCAAAATTGGACATTGTCTAAACAAAACTTACTACAGTGAAATCAGAAAAAACCTGTGTTTGAAAAAAACTCTTTTTTCCCCCAACAATTTTTGCAGTTGTGTAGAGAGAAAACAAATGAAACAAGATAAGATAGATTACTTCATAAAATAATCATTAGGAGTGGAGAAAAGTTGGGACTGCCATAAAAAACATGCGTATACATTCTGTGTATAATTTATTTACCACAAAACCATGAGTAAGTAAATTCAATGAATTCACACAAAAAGTTTTTAGGTTATGAAGAAAAACATTTAATGAAAAAAAGTTTACATTTGCTAAAAAAAAAAACCCCAAAACAAAAAATGAACCTTCATTGCCTTGAACATTGTCATTCACTGCCCCATTTACAAAATAACTTGAAATTTTGTGACAATCTGTCAAACTATATTATATTCACTTAACTAAATATCTGTTCTGTCCTTATTGCCTTAAAATTATATTTTACTATTTGTAAGATGACCTTCATCTTCTGTCTTCACTTTCTTTTTGTTGCCTGGATTTAGAACAAAAAACACAAGATAGACATATATAAATATTTTATCTTGTATACATATGTATTAACAGCAGATAGATGTAATGGCATTTCCAATTAGAAAGTTATTTAGAAACATTAGAGCAATATCCCATTATCTAACCACAGTACCTGAAACCAATTTCCTATTAGATCCCATATGCTAGTCTTTTTTCTGCAAAAATTCTACAAGAGAACCTGTTCAGTTTAGGTTTATATTTTTCTTTTCAAATCAATGAATAAAAAAGGAAAGCTCTGCAAGACAAATCACAAGTTAACTTAAACATTTTATTTAACATAATGATCACAAGCTACACTGGGGTAAACCTCTCAGTCTGTTGATATGTGACTTGTATAACTTCATATCACTTTTGAAATGGCTGAAGGAAATGCTAAATTCAAAAACATTGACTTTCAACTGAAGAGTCCTACACTGGGTCAAAATGGATAAAATATAGAAAAATTAACATGCACAGAATGTTAAAATTCATATGACAAAGCCTAAGTTACACTTTTCATCATGAAATTCAAGATAATGCAACATTCATTTGAATTCTTATTTCTGACAAATGTGCTATATGCTAATATTAGGCCAATTGAAGAGTCTGGTTTCCCTCTGCTTTAATCCTACTACAGTGACCAGAGGGCTCTGGAAAGTCATCTCCGTGCCAAAAACTGGGCCAGGTTTCACCCAATTCAAAGGTTCTGGATCTAGACCTAGTGAAGGACTTAACAGTGTGTGGAGGTGGCCTGTGGACAGCCAAACAAAGTGCCAAGATCGTACCACAAGATAAGCTGCCCTCCCTCTAGGCAAGTAAGGGCCAAAGACCATCAATTAAGTTATGATGTGACTGTAATATAATCAGTAGAATACCCACACAGAAAGATTATGGAATAGTACAAGAAAATTCCTAACTATTCTTAAAACAACAACAAATTCTTGGGATATTTAAATAATAAGGTAAGGAAGCTCCTTTTGAATACCTGGGGAATTGTAAATATAAATTAAAGTTAATTGATGCTTATTAAGGCTTTCAGGATAGGTGCTTTAAAATGTAAATAGGTTAGGGCAAAAAAAAATCTCATTGACCTGGGGCGTTCAACTATTTAAGAACAGGTGTGACAACCTTAAAGAGAGAGAGACCAGATAGCTGCTTACTTTACACACAATTGTAATAGGTTAGTTATATAGTTTTCTATAGCTGTCAAGGAGGTTGGGGAAGGGTGAAAAGGGGAGAAGGAAAGCAAATGACAGTAAGAAAAATGTATAGCTGACAATGAAGAGTCTGGGATGATTGTGGGTCTGCAAATATCATTATATTACAGCATAGTAATTGATGTTCATATGATGACTACTACTCATCAAGAAAGGTTAAATTACATTTTGAATACTCGCTTTAGAAAGCAGAGAAGTGTGTAATAGATTTTAGGAAGGTTTCTATCTAAAGTGGTTAAAAAAAAAAAAAAAGCTAGTGCTTAAAGGGCAGAGTGAGGGTTCAGTTATTCATAAAATTAGCTTACACTATCCAAGCTTCATATTTATCCAAATCTGATACTACTTGGATAAACAAGGCATTATACTGTACCTAAAAGAATCGATGTTTTACCATTCATAACAAATGGTTGCTTTTCACTTTTGTTTCAGAATCACAAAACTAAAAGCAAACTTGGTTACCTCCCTGCCCTACAGTGCTCATTTAAAATTTTTGCTTTGTTAGGAGGAAGCTCAACATATTCCAAACACTTAGGCACTCCTCTGCCCAAGACAGACAAGATCTGTTTCATCTGTTCTGGAAAAGTTGACCATATATGTGTTACCAGCACAGAATAAGGTAAAGATTGGTATAGAAGAAAGGGTTTCACATTATATTTTATTAAATTGCCTTAGATAGCAAACACACATTACCTCATTCCAAAGTCATGTAAATGATTTTTAGATTATCTTATATATACTGAGAGTTGAACCTAAACCTTTGAGAAATTTAGCAAAAAATGTGATATGCCCATTAAAAAGAAATCATAAAATATGACATCATACCTATTTTGAACTTCTGGTAGCTGGTTTGGTCTCCTTAAGTTGTGTTTTCTTCTTTTCCATGAGTTGGAAAATCCTGGTCATTACTTAATTTTGTGGATTCCACAGCGTCAT
>NW_027555170.1:0-10319 GCF_003287225.1 Phascolarctos cinereus
TTCTCAGCACTTGCTAACATTCCTCGATTCTTTCTTTTGCAGTTTGTAAGAGACAGGGAACCTTAACGCAGGACATCCAACTGCTAAAAGATATCTCTTTGTTTCAAAGAGAAAAGTGGAAGGATAACCAACGTTCTCTAAGCAATTCGGTCCAGGCGACACTATATAGAACCAGCGTTGTATGGTTGAGATTTTCTCAGCACTGCTAACATTCCTTTATTCTTTCTTTTGCAGTTTGTAAAGAGGGAACCTTAACGCAGGACATCCAACAGCTAAAAGATATCTCTTTGTTTCAAAGAGACAAGTGGAAGGATAACTCCAACGTTCTCTAAGCAATTCGGTCCATGCAGACACTATTATAGAGAACCAGCGTTGTAAGGTTGAGATTTTCTCAGCGCTTGCTAACATTCCTCGATTCTTTCTTTTGCAGTTTGTAAAGACAGGGAACCTTAACGCAGGACATCCAACTGCTAAAAGATATCTCTTTGTTTCAAAGAAAAGTGGAAGGATAACTCCAACGTTCTCTAAGCAATTCGGTCCAGGCAGACACTATACAGAACCAGCGTTGTAGTTGAGATTTTCTCAGCACTTGCTAACATTCCTCGATTCTTTCTTTTGCAGTTTGTAAAGAGGGAACCTTAACGCAGGACATCCAACTGCTAAAAGATATCTCTTTGTTTCAAAGAGAAAAGTGGAAGGATAACTAAGCAATTCGTCGGCAGGACACGGCTATACAGAACCAGCGTTGTATGGTTGAGATTTTCTCAGCACTTGCTAACATTCCTCATTCTTCTTTTGCAGTTTGTAAGAGACAGGGAACCTTAACGCAGGACATCCAACTGCTAAAAGATATCTCTTTGTTTCAAAGAGAAAAGTGGAAGGATAACTCCAACGTTCTCTAAGCAATTCGGTCCAGGCACACGGCTATACAGAACCAGCGTTGTATGGTTGAGATTTTCTCAGCACTTGCTAACATTCTTTTCTTTCTTTTGCAGTTTGTAAAGACAGGGAACCTTAACGCAGGACATCCAACTGCTAAAAGATATCTCTTTGTTTCAAAGAGAAAAGTGGAAGGATAACCAACGTTCTCTAAGCAATTCGGTAGGACACGGCTATAGAACCAGCGTTGTATGGTTGAGATTTTCTCAGCACTTGCTAACATTCCTATTCTTTCTTTTGCAGTTTGTAAAGACAGGGAACCTTAACGCAGGACATCCAACTGCTAAAAGATATCTCTTTGTTTCAAAGAGAAAAGTGGAAGGATAACTCCAACGTTCTCTAAGCAATTCGGCAGGACACGGCTATACAGAACCAGCGTTGTATGGTTGAGATTTTCTCAGCACTTGCTAACATTCCTCGATTCTTTCTTTTGCAGTTTGTAAAGACAGGGAACCTTAACGCAGGACATCCAACTGCTAAAAGATATCTCTTTGTTTCAAAGAGAAAAGTGGAAGGATAACTCCAACGTTCTCTAAGCAATTCGGTCCAGGCAGACACGGCTATACAGAACCAGCGTTGTATGGTTGAGATTTTCTCAGCACTTGCTAACATTCCTCGATTCTTTCTTTTGCAGTTTGTAGAGACAGGGAACCTTAACGCAGGACATCCAACTGCTAAAAGATATCTCTTTGTTTCAAAGAGAAAAGTGGAAGGATAACTCCAACGTTCTCTAAGCAATTCGGTGGCAGACACTATATAGAACCAGCGTTGTATGGTTGAGATTTTCTCAGCACTTGCTAACATTCCTCGTTATTCTTTCTTTTGCAGTTTGTAAAGACAGGGAACCTTAACGCAGGACATCCAACTGCTAAAAGATATCTCTTTGTTTCAAAAGAAAAGTGGAAGGATAACTGCAACGTTCTCTAAGCAATTCGGTCCAGGCGACACGGCTATACAGAACCAGCGTTGTATGGTTGAGATTTTCTCAGCACTGCTAACATTCCTCGTATTCTTTCTTTTGCAGTTTGTAAAGACAGGGAACCTTAACGCAGGACATCCAACTGCTAAAAGATATCTCTTTGTTTCAAAAGAAAAGTGGAAGGATAACCAACGTTCTCTAAGCAATTCGGTCCAGGCAGACACGGCTATACAGAACCAGCGTTGTATGGTTGAGATTTTCTCAGCACTTGCTAACATTCCTCGTATTCTTTCTTTTGCAGTTTGTAAAGACAGGGAACCTTAACGCAGGACATCCAACTGCTAAAAGATATCTCTTTGTTTCAAAGAGAAAAGTGGAAGGATAACTCCAACGTTCTCTAAGCAATTCGGTCCAGGCAGACACGGCTATACAGAACCAGCGTTGTATGGTTGAGATTTTCTCAGCACTGCTAACATTCCTCGTATTCTTTCTTTTGCAGTTTGTAAAGACAGGGAACCTTAACGCAGGACATCCAACTGCTAAAAGATATCTCTTTGTTTCAAAGAGAAAAGTGGAAGGATAACTCCAACGTTCTCTAAGCAATTCGGTCCAGGCAGTACACGGCTATACAGAACCAGCGTTGTATGGTTGAGATTTTCTCAGCACTTGCTAACATTCCTCTTATTCTTTCTTTTGCAGTTTGTAAAGACAGGGAACCTTAACGCAGGACATCCAACTGCTAAAAGATATCTCTTTGTTTCAAAGAAAAGTGGAAGGATAACTCCAACGTTCTCTAAGCAATTCGGTCCAGGCACGACACGGCTATACAGAACCAGCGTTGTATGGTTGAGATTTTCTCAGCACTTGCTAACATTCCTTTTATTCTTTCTTTTGCAGTTTGTAAAGACAGGGAACCTTAACGCAGGACATCCAACTGCTAAAAGATATCTCTTTGTTTCAAAGAAAAGTGGAAGGATAACTCCAACGTTCTCTAAGCAATTCGGTCCAGGCAGACACGGCTATACAGAACCAGCGTTGTATGGTTGAGATTTTCTCAGCACTGCTAACATTCCTTATTCTTTCTTTTGCAGTTTGTAAAGACAGGGAACCTTAACGCAGGACATCCAACTGCTAAAAGATATCTCTTTGTTTCAAAGAGAAAAGTGGAAGGATAACTCCAACGTTCTCTAAGCAATTCGGTCCAGGCAGACACGGCTATACAGAACCAGCGTTGTATGGTTGAGATTTTCTCAGCACTTGCTAACATTCCTCTTATTCTTTCTTTTGCAGTTTGTAAAGACAGGGAACCTTAACGCAGGACATCCAACTGCTAAAAGATATCTCTTTGTTTCAAAGAGAAAAGTGGAAGGATAACTCCAACGTTCTCTAAGCAATTCGGTCCAGGCAGACACGGCTATACAGAAACCAGCGTTGTATGGTTGAGATTTTCTCAGCACTTGCTAACATTCCTCGTATTCTTTCTTTTGCAGTTTGTAAAGACAGGGAACCTTAACGCAGGACATCCAACTGCTAAAAGATATCTCTTTGTTTCAAAGGGAAAAGTGGAAGGATAACTGCAACGTTCTCTAAGCAATTCGGTCCAGGCACGACACGGCTATACAGAACCAGCGTTGTATGGTTGAGATTTTCTCAGCACTGCTAACATTCCTCGTATTCTTTCTTTTGCAGTTTGTAAAGAGCAGGGAACCTTAACGCAGGACATCCAACTGCTAAAAGATATCTCTTTGTTTCAAAGAAAAGTGGAAGGATAACTCAACGTTCTCTAAGCAATTCGGTCCAGGCAGACACGGCTATACAGAACCAGCGTTGTATGGTTGAGATTTTCTCAGCACTTGCTAACATTCCTCGTTATTCTTTCTTTTGCAGTTTGTAAAGACAGGGAACCTTAACGCAGGACATCCAACTGCTAAAAGATATCTCTTTGTTTCAAAGAGAAAAGAAGGAAACATCAACGTTCTCTAAGCAATTCGGTCCAGGCACGACACGGCTATACAGAACCAGCGTTGTATGGTTGAGATTTTCTCAGCACTGCTAACATTCCTTTATTCTTTCTTTTGCAGTTTGTAAGAGACAGGGAACCTTAACGCAGGACATCCAACTGCTAAAAGATATCTCTTTGTTTCAAAGAGAAAAGTGGAAGGATAACTCCAACGTTCTCTAAGCAATTCGGTCCAGGCAGTACACGGCTATACAGAACCAGCGTTGTATGGTTGAGATTTTCTCAGCACTGCTAACATTCCTCGTTTCTTTCTTTTGCAGTTTGTAAAGACAGGGAACCTTAACGCAGGACATCCAACTGCTAAAAGATATCTCTTTGTTTCAAAGGAAAAGTGGAAGGATAACTCCAACGTTCTCTAAGCAATTCGGTCCAGGCACGACACGGCTATACAGAACCAGCGTTGTATGGTTGAGATTTTCTCAGCACTTGCTAACATTCCTTTTATTCTTTCTTTTGCAGTTTGTAGAGACAGGGAACCTTAACGCAGGACATCCAACTGCTAAAAGATATCTCTTTGTTTCAAAGAGAAAAGTGGAAGGATAACTCCAACGTTCTCTAAGCAATTCGGTCCAGGCACGACACGGCTATACAGAAGCAGCGTTGTATGGTTGAGATTTTCTCAGCACTTGCTAACATTCCTCTATTCTTTCTTTTGCAGTTTGTAAAGACAGGGAACCTTAACGCAGGACATCCAACTGCTAAAAGATATCTCTTTGTTTCAAAGAGAAAAGTGGAAGGATAACTCCAACGTTCTCTAAGCAATTCGGTCCAGGCACGACACGGCTATACAGAACCAGCGTTGTATGGTTGAGATTTTCTCAGCACTGCTAACATTCCTTTATTCTTTCTTTTGCAGTTTGTAAAGACAGGGAACCTTAACGCAGGACATCCAACTGCTAAAAGATATCTCTTTGTTTCAAAGAAAAGTGGAAGGATAACTGCAACGTTCTCTAAGCAATTCGGTCCAGGCACGACACGGCTATACAGAACCAGCGTTGTATGGTTGAGATTTTCTCAGCACTGCTAACATTCCTTTATTCTTTCTTTTGCAGTTTGTAAAGACAGGGAACCTTAACGCAGGACATCCAACTGCTAAAAGATATCTCTTTGTTTCAAAGAGAAAAGTGGAAGGATAACTGCAACGTTCTCTAAGCAATTCGGTCCAGGCACGACACGGCTATACAGAACCAGCGTTGTATGGTTGAGATTTTCTCAGCACTTGCTAACATTCCTTATTCTTTCTTTTGCAGTTTGTAAGACAGGGAACCTTAACGCAGGACATCCAACTGCTAAAAGATATCTCTTTGTTTCAAAGAGAAAAGTGGAAGGATAACTCCAACGTTCTCTAAGCAATTCGGTCCAGGCAGACACGGCTATACAGAACCAGCGTTGTATGGTTGAGATTTTCTCAGCACTTGCTAACATTCCTCGTTCTTTCTTTTGCAGTTTGTAAAGAGGGAACCTTAACGCAGGACATCCAACTGCTAAAAGATATCTCTTTGTTTCAAAGAGAAAAGTGGAAGGATAACTGCAACGTTCTCTAAGCAATTCGGTCCAGGCAGTACACGGCTATACAGAACCAGCGTTGTATGGTTGAGATTTTCTCAGCACTGCTAACATTCCTCGTTATTCTTTCTTTTGCAGTTTGTAAAGACAGGGAACCTTAACGCAGGACATCCAACTGCTAAAAGATATCTCTTTGTTTCAAAGAGAAAGTGGAAGGATAACTCCAACGTTCTCTAAGCAATTCGGTCCAGGCAGACACGGCTATACAGAACCAGCGTTGTATGGTTGAGATTTTCTCAGCACCTGCTAACATTCCTTTATTCTTTCTTTTGCAGTTTGTAAAGAGGGAACCTTAACGCAGGACATCCAACTGCTAAAAGATATCTCTTTGTTTCAAAGAGAAAAGTGGAAGGATAACTGCAACGTTCTCTAAGCAATTCGGTCCAGGCAGTACACGGCTATACAGAACCAGCGTTGTATGGTTGAGATTTTCTCAGCACCTGCTAACATTCCTTTATTCTTTCTTTTGCAGTTTGTAAAGACAGGGAACCTTAACGCAGGACATCCAACTGCTAAAAGATATCTCTTTGTTTCAAAGAGAAAAGTGGAAGGATAACTCCAACGTTCTCTAAGCAATTCGGTCCAGGCACGACACGGCTATACAGAACCAGCGTTGTATGGTTGAGATTTTCTCAGCACTTGCTAACATTCCTTTTTCTTTCTTTTGCAGTTTGTAAGACAGGGAACCTTAACGCAGGACATCCAACTGCTAAAAGATATCTCTTTGTTTCAAAGAGAAAAGTGGAAGGATAACTCCAACGTTCTCTAAGCAATTCGGTCCAGGCACGACACGGCTATACAGAACCAGCGTTGTATGGTTGAGATTTTCTCAGCACTGCTAACATTCCTCGTTTATTCTTTCTTTTGCAGTTTGTAAAGACAGGGAACCTTAACGCAGGACATCCAACTGCTAAAAGATATCTCTTTGTTTCAAAGAGAAAAGTGGAAGGATAACTCCAACGTTCTCTAAGCAATTCGGTCCAGGCACGACACGGCTATACAGAACCAGCGTTGTATGGTTGAGATTTTCTCAGCACTTGCTAACATTCCTTATTCTTTCTTTTGCAGTTTGTAAAGAGGGAACCTTAACGCAGGACATCCAACTGCTAAAAGATATCTCTTTGTTTCAAAGAAAAGTGGAAGGATAACTCCAACGTTCTCTAAGCAATTCGGTCCAGGCAGACACGGCTATACAGAAGCAGCGTTGTATGGTTGAGATTTTCTCAGCACTTGCTAACATTCCTCGTATTCTTTCTTTTGCAGTTTGTAAAGAGGGAACCTTAACGCAGGACATCCAACTGCTAAAAGATATCTCTTTGTTTCAAAGAGAAAGTGGAAGGATAACTCCAACGTTCTCTAAGCAATTCGGTCCAGGCACGACACGGCTATACAGAACCAGCGTTGTATGGTTGAGATTTTCTCAGCACTGCTAACATTCCTCGTATTCTTTCTTTTGCAGTTTGTAAAGAGGGAACCTTAACGCAGGACATCCAACTGCTAAAAGATATCTCTTTGTTTCAAAAAGAAAAGTGGAAGGATAACTCCAACGTTCTCTAAGCAATTCGGTCCAGGCAGTACACGGCTATACAGAAGCAGCGTTGTATGGTTGAGATTTTCTCAGCACTTGCTAACATTCCTCGTATTCTTTCTTTTGCAGTTTGTAAAAGGGAACCTTAACGCAGGACATCCAACTGCTAAAAGATATCTCTTTGTTTCAAAGAGAAAAGTGGAAGGATAAAACGTTCTCTAAGCAATTCGGTCCAGGCAGACACGGCTATACAGAACCAGCGTTGTATGGTTGAGATTTTCTCAGCACTGCTAACATTCCTTATTCTTTCTTTTGCAGTTTGTAAAGAGGGAACCTTAACGCAGGACATCCAACTGCTAAAAGATATCTCTTTGTTTCAAAGAGAAAAGTGGAAGGATAACTCCAACGTTCTCTAAGCAATTCGGTCCAGGCAGACACGGCTATACAGAACCAGCGTTGTATGGTTGAGATTTTCTCAGCACTTGCTAACATTCCTCTTATTCTTTCTTTTGCAGTTTGTAAAGACAGGGAACCTTAACGCAGGACATCCAACTGCTAAAAGATATCTCTTTGTTTCAAAGAGAAAAGTGGAAGGATAACTGCAACGTTCTCTAAGCAATTCGGTCCAGGCAGTACACGGCTATACAGAAGCGTTGTATGGTTGAGATTTTCTCAGCACTTGCTAACATTCCTCGTTATTCTTTCTTTTGCAGTTTGTAAAGACAGGGAACCTTAACGCAGGACATCCAACTGCTAAAAGATATCTCTTTGTTTCAAAGAGAAAAGTGGAAGGATAACTGCAACGTTCTCTAAGCAATTCGGTCCAGGCACGACACGGCTATACAGAACCAGCGTTGTATGGTTGAGATTTTCTCAGCACTTGCTAACATTCCTCGTATTCTTTCTTTTGCAGTTTGTAAAGAGGGAACCTTAACGCAGGACATCCAACTGCTAAAAGATATCTCTTTGTTTCAAAGAAAAGTGGAAGGATAACTCCAACGTTCTCTAAGCAATTCGGTCCAGGCACGACACGGCTATACAGAACCAGCGTTGTATGGTTGAGATTTTCTCAGCACCTGCTAACATTCCTCTTTATTCTTTCTTTTGCAGTTTGTAAAGACAGGGAACCTTAACGCAGGACATCCAACTGCTAAAAGATATCTCTTTGTTTCAAAGAAAAGTGGAAGGATAACTCCAACGTTCTCTAAGCAATTCGGTCCAGGCACGACACGGCTATACAGAAGCAGCGTTGTATGGTTGAGATTTTCTCAGCACCTGCTAACATTCCTATTCTTTCTTTTGCAGTTTGTAAAGAGGGAACCTTAACGCAGGACATCCAACTGCTAAAAGATATCTTTTGTTTCAAAGAGAAAAGTGGAAGGATAACTGCAACGTTCTCTAAGCAATTCGGTCCAGGCACGACACGGCTATACAGAACCAGCGTTGTATGGTTGAGATTTTCTCAGCACTGCTAACATTCCTCTTATTCTTTCTTTTGCAGTTTGTAAAGACAGGGAACCTTAACGCAGGACATCCAACTGCTAAAAGATATCTCTTTGTTTCAAAGAGAAAAGTGGAAGGATAACTCCAACGTTCTCTAAGCAATTCGGTCCAGGCACGACACGGCTATACAGAACCAGCGTTGTATGGTTGAGATTTTCTCAGCACTTGCTAACATTCCTTTATTCTTTCTTTTGCAGTTTGTAAGAGACAGGGAACCTTAACGCAGGACATCCAACTGCTAAAAGATATCTCTTTGTTTCAAAGAGAAAAGTGGAAGGATAACTCCAACGTTCTCTAAGCAATTCGGTCCAGGCAGACACGGCTATACAGAACCAGCGTTGTATGGTTGAGATTTTCTCAGCACTTGCTAACATTCCTCGTTTTCTTTCTTTTGCAGTTTGTAAAGACAGGGAACCTTAACGCAGGACATCCAACTGCTAAAAGATATCTCTTTGTTTCAAAGAGAAAAGTGGAAGGATAACTGCAACGTTCTCTAAGCAATTCGGTCCAGGCACGACACGGCTATACAGAACCAGCGTTGTATGGTTGAGATTTTCTCAGCACCTGCTAACATTCCTCGTATTCTTTCTTTTGCAGTTTGTAGAGACAGGGAACCTTAACGCAGGACATCCAACTGCTAAAAGATATCTCTTTGTTTCAAAGAGAAAAGTGGAAGGATAACTCCAACGTTCTCTAAGCAATTCGTCCAGGCAGTACACGGCTATAGAGAACCAGCGTTGTATGGTTGAGATTTTCTCAGCACTGCTAACATTCCTCGTTTTCTTTCTTTTGCAGTTTGTAAAGACAGGGAACCTTAACGCAGGACATCCAACTGCTAAAAGATATCTCTTTGTTTCAAAGAGAAAGTGGAAGGATAACTCCAACGTTCTCTAAGCAATTCGGTCCAGGCAGACACGGCTATACAGAACCAGCGTTGTATGGTTGAGATTTTCTCAGCACTTGCTAACATTCCTTTTTCTTTCTTTTGCAGTTTGTAAAGAGGAACCTTAACGCAGGACATAACTGCAAAGATATCTCTTTGTTTCAAAGAGAAAAGTGGAAGGATAACTCCAACGTTCCTAAGCAATTGTCGCAGGACACGGCTATACAGAAAGCGTTGTATGGTTGAGATTTTCTCAGCACTTGCTAACATTCCTCGTATTCTTTCTTTTGCAGTTTGTAAAGACAGGGAACCTTAACGCAGGACATCAACTGCTAAAAGATATCT
Organism: Phascolarctos cinereus; assembly: GCF_003287225.1. Classification (NCBI taxonomy): domain Eukaryota; kingdom Metazoa; phylum Chordata; class Mammalia; order Diprotodontia; family Phascolarctidae; genus Phascolarctos; species Phascolarctos cinereus. The sequence continues at coordinate 9,704 of NW_027555170.1, forward strand.
CTTTGTTTCAAAGAGAAAAGTGGAAGGATAACTCCAACGTTCTCTAAGCAATTCGGTCCAGGCAGACACGGCTATACAGAACCAGCGTTGTATGGTTGAGATTTTCTCAGCACTTGCTAACATTCCTCGTATTCTTTCTTTTGCAGTTTGTAAAGACAGGGAACCTTAACGCAGGACATCCAACTCTAAAAGATATCTCTTTGTTTCAAAGAGAAAAGTGGAAGGATAACTCCAACGTTCTCTAAGCAATTCGGTCCAGGAAGACGGCTATACAGAACCAGCGTTGTATGGTTGAGATTTTCTCAGCACTGCTAACATTCCTTTATTCTTTCTTTTGCAGTTTGTAAAGACAGGGAACCTTAACGCAGGACATCCAACTGCTAAAAGATATCTCTTTGTTTCAAAGTGAAAAGTGGAAGGATAACTGCAACGTTCTCTAAGCAATTCGGTCCAGGCACGACACGGCTATACAGAACCAGCGTTGTATGGTCGAGATTTTCTCAGCACTGCTAACATTCCTTTTATTCTTTCTTTTGCAGTTTGTAGAGACAGGGAACCTTAACGCAGGACATCCAACTGCTAAAAGATATCTCTTTTTTCAAAGAGAAAAGTGGAA
>NW_027555171.1:0-10301 GCF_003287225.1 Phascolarctos cinereus
AGGATAACTCAACGTTCTCTAAGCAATTCGGTCCAGGCAGACACGGCTATACAGAACCAGCGTTGTATGGTTGAGATTTTCTCAGCACTTGCTAACATTCCTCGTATTCCTTCTTTTGCAGTTTGTAAAGAGAGGGAATTAACGCAGGCATCTAACATCAAAGATATCTCTTTGTTTCAAAGAGAAAAGTGGAAGGATAACTCCAACGTTCTCTAAGCAATTCGGTCCAGGCAGGACACGGCTATACAGAACCAGCGTTGTATGGTTGAGATTTTCTCAGCACTGCTAACATTCCTCGTATTCTTTCTTTTGCAGTTTGTAAAGACAGGGAACCTTAACGCAGGACATCCAACTGCTAAAAGATATCTCTTTGTTTCAAAGAGAAAAGTGGAAGGATAACTCAACGTTCTCTAAGCAATTCGGTCCAGGCAGACACGGCTATACAGAACCAGCGTTGTATGGTTGAGATTTTCTCAGCACTTGCTAACATTCCTCGTATTCTTTCTTTTGCAGTTTGTAAAGAGAGGGAACTTAACGCAGGACATCTAACTTAAAGATATCTCTTTGTTTCAAAGAGAAAAGTGGAAGGATAACTCCAACGTTCTCTAAGCAATTCGGTCCAGGCAGACACGGCTATACAGAACAGCGTTGTATGGTTGAGATTTTCTCAGCACTGCTAACATTCCTCGTATTCTTTCTTTTGCAGTTTGTAAAAGAGGGAACTTAACGCAGGACATCTAACATCTAAAGATATCTCTTTGTTTCAAAGAGAAAAGTGGAAGGATAACTCAACGTTCTCTAAGCAATTCGGTCCAGGCAGACACGGCTATACAGAAAGCGTTGTATGGTTGAGATTTTCTCAGCACTTGCTAACATTCCTCGTATTCTTTCTTTTGCAGTTTGTAAACAGAGGGAAGCTTAACGCAGGACATAACTTCTAAAATATATCTCTTTTTTCAAAGAGAAAAGTGGAAGGATAACTCCAACGTTCTCTAAGCAATTCGGTCCAGGCAGACACGGCTATAGAGAACCAGCGTTGTATGGTTGAGATTTTCTCAGCACCTGCTAACATTCCTCGTATTCTTTCTTTTGCAGTTTGTAAAGACAGGGAACCTTAACGCAGGACATCCAACTGCTAAAATATCTCTTTGTTTCAAAGAGAAAAGTGGAAGGATAACTCCAACGTTCTCTAAGCAATTCGGTCCAGGCAGACACGGCTATACAGAAGCAGCGTTGTATGGTTGAGATTTTCTCAGCACTAACATTCCTCGTATTCTTTCTTTTGCAGTTTGTAAAGAAGGGAACTTAACGCAGGACATCTAACATCTCAAAGATATCTCTTTGTTTCAAAGAGAAAAGTGGAAGGATAACTCCAACGTTCTCTAAGCAATTCGGTCAGGCAGAGACGGCTATACAGAACCAGCGTTGTATGGTTGAGATTTTCTCAGCACTTGCTAACATTCCTCGTATTCTTTCTTTTGCAGTTTGTAAAGAGGGAACTTAACGCAACATCCAACTGCTAAAGATATCTCTTTGTTTCAAAGAGAAAAGTGGAAGGATAACTCCAACGTTCTCTAAGCAATTCGGTCAGGCAGACGGCTATACAGAACAGCGTTGTATGGTTGAGATTTTCTCAGCACTTGCTAACATTCCTCGTATTCTTTCTTTTGCAGTTTGTAAAGAGAGGGAACCTTAACGCAACATCCAACTGCTAAAAGATATCTCTTTGTTTCAAAGAGAAAAGTGGAAGGATAACTCAACGTTCTCTAAGCAATTCGGTCCAGGCAGACACGGCTATACAGAACCAGCGTTGTATGGTTGAGATTTTCTCAGCACCTGCTAACATTCCTCGTATTCTTTCTTTTGCAGTTTGTAAGACAGGGAACCTTAACGCAGGACATCCAACTCTAAAAGATATCTCTTTGTTTCAAAGAGAAAAGTGGAAGGATAACTCAACGTTCTCTAAGCAATTCGGTCCAGGCAGACACGGCTATACAGAACCAGCGTTGTATGGTTGAGATTTTCTCAGCACTGCTAACATTCCTCGTATTCTTTCTTTTGCAGTTTGTAAAGACAGGGAACCTTAACGCAGGACATCCAACTGCTAAAAGATATCTCTTTGTTTCAAAGAGAAAAGTGGAAGGATAACTCAACGTTCTCTAAGCAATTCGGTCCAGGCACGACGGCTATACAGAACCAGCGTTGTATGGTTGAGATTTTCTCAGCACCTGCTAACATTCCTCGTATTCTTTCTTTTGCAGTTTGTAAGACAGGGAACCTTAACGCAGGACATCCAACTGCTAAAAGATATCTCTTTGTTTCAAAGAGAAAAGTGGAAGGATAACTCCAACGTTCTCTAAGCAATTCGGTCCAGAGAACGGCTATACAGAACAGCGTTGTATGGTTGAGATTTTCTCAGCACTTGCTAACATTCCTCGTATTCTTTCTTTTGCAGTTTGTAAAGACAGAGGAAGCTTAACGCAGGACATATCTCTAAAATATATCTCTTTGTTTCAAAGAGAAAAGTGGAAGGATAACTCCAACGTTCTCTAAGCAATTCGGTCCAGGCAGACACGGCTATACAGAACCAGCGTTGTATGGTTGAGATTTTCTCAGCACCTTGCTAACATTCCTCGTATTCTTTCTTTTGCAGTTTGTAAAGAGAGGGAACTTAACGCAGGACATCCAACTCTAAAGATATCTCTTTGTTTCAAAGAGAAAAGTGGAAGGATAACTCCAACGTTCTCTAAGCAATTCGGTCCAGGCAGACACGGCTATACAGAACAGCGTTGTATGGTTGAGATTTTCTCAGCACTTGCTAACATTCCTCGTATTCTTTCTTTTGCAGTTTGTAAAGAGGGAAGCTTAACGCAGGACATCTAACATCTCAAAATATCTCTTTGTTTCAAAGAGAAAAGTGGAAGGATAACTCCAACGTTCTCTAAGCAATTCGGTCCAGGCAGACACGGCTATACAGAACCAGCGTTGTATGGTTGAGATTTTCTCAGCACTTGCTAACATTCCTCGTTTCTTTCTTTTGCAGTTTGTAAAGAGGGAACCTTAACGCAGGACATCCAACTGCAAAGATATCTCTTTGTTTCAAAGAGAAAAGTGGAAGGATAACTCCAACGTTCTCTAAGCAATTCGGTCCAGGCACGACACGGTATACAGAACCAGCGTTGTATGGTTGAGATTTTCTCAGCACTGCTAACATTCCTCGTATTCTTTCTTTTGCAGTTTGTAAAGACAGGGAACCTTAACGCAGGACATCCAACTGCTAAAAGATATCTCTTTGTTTCAAAGAGAAAAGTGGAAGGATAACTCCAACGTTCTCTAAGCAATTCGGTCCAGGCAGGACACGGCTATACAGAACAGCGTTGTATGGTTGAGATTTTCTCAGCACTTGCTAACATTCCTCGTTTTTCTTTTGCAGTTTGTAAAGACAGGGAACCTTAACGCAGGACATCCAACTGCTAAAGATATCTCTTTGTTTCAAAGAGAAAAGTGGAAGGATAACTCCAACGTTCTCTAAGCAATTCGGTCCAGGCAGACACGGCTATACAGAACAGCGTTGTATGGTTGAGATTTTCTCAGCACTTGCTAACATTCCTCGTATTCTTTCTTTTGCAGTTTGTAAAGAGAGGGAACTTAACGCAGGACATCTAACATCTCAAAGATATCTCTTTGTTTCAAAGAGAAAAGTGGAAGGATAACTCCAACGTTCTCTAAGCAATTCGGTCCAGGCACGACAATACAGAACCAGCGTTGTATGGTTGAGATTTTCTCAGCACTTGCTAACATTCCTCGTATTCTTTCTTTTGCAGTTTGTAAAGAGGGAACTTAACGCAGGACATCCAACTCAAAATATCTCTTTGTTTCAAAGAGAAAAGTGGAAGGATAACTCAACGTTCTCTAAGCAATTCGGTCCAGGCAGACACGGCTATACAGAACCAGCGTTGTATGGTTGAGATTTTCTCAGCTTGCTAACATTCCTCGTATTCTTTCTTTTGCAGTTTGTAAAGAGAGGGAACTTAACGCAGGACATCCAACTCTAAAAGATATCTCTTTGTTTCAAAGAGAAAAGTGGAAGGATAACTCCAACGTTCTCTAAGCAATTCGGTCCAGGCAGACACGGTATACAGAAGCAGCGTTGTATGGTTGAGATTTTCTCAGCACCTGCTAACATTCCTCGTATTCTTTCTTTTGCAGTTTGTAAAGACAGGGAACTTAACAGGACATCTAACTCTAAAAGATATCTCTTTGTTTCAAAGAGAAAAGTGGAAGGATAACTCAACGTTCTCTAAGCAATTCGGTCCAGGCAGTACACGGCTATACAGAAGAGCGTTGTATGGTTGAGATTTTCTCAGCACCTGCTAACATTCCTCGTATTCTTTCTTTCAGTTTGTAAACAGAGGGAACTTAACGCAGGACATAACTCAAAATATATCTCTTTGTTTCAAAGAGAAAGTGGAAGGATAACTCCAACGTTCTCTAAGCAATTCGGTCCAGGCAGTACACGGCTATACAGAACCAGCGTTGTATGGTTGAGATTTTCTCAGCACCTGCTAACATTCCTCGTATTCTTTCTTTTGCAGTTTGTAAAGACAGGGAACCTTAACGCAGGACATCCAACTCTAAAAATATCTCTTTGTTTCAAAGAGAAAAGTGGAAGGATAACTCAACGTTCTCTAAGCAATTCGCGTCCAGGCAGACACGGCTATACAGAACAGCGTTGTATGGTTGAGATTTTCTCAGCAGCTAACATTCCTCGTATTCTTTCTTTTGCAGTTTGTAAAGACAGGGAACTTAACGCAGGACATCCAACTCTAAAGATATCTCTTTGTTTCAAAGAGAAAAGTGGAAGGATAACTCCAACGTTCTATAAGCAATTCGGTCAGGCAGAACGGCTATACAGAACCAGCGTTGTATGGTTGAGATTTTCTCAGCACTTGCTAACATTCCTCGTATTCTTTCTTTTGCAGTTTGTAAAGAGAGAACTTAACGCAAAACATCCAACTGCTAAAAGATATCTCTTTGTTTCAAAGAGAAAAGTGGAAGGATAACTCCAACGTTCTTAAGCAATTCGGTACAGCAGAAGACGGCTATAGAGAACCAGTTGTATGGTTGAGATTTTCTCAGCACTTGCTAACATTCCCGTATTCTTTCTTTCAGTTTGTAAAGAGAGGGAACCTTAACGCAAAACATCCAACTGCTAAAAGATCTCTTTGTTTCAAAGAGAAAAGTGGAAGGATAACTGCAACGTTCTCTAAGCAATTCGGTCCAGGCAGACACGGCTATACAGAACCAGCGTTGTATGGTTGAGATTTTCTCAGCACCTGCTAACATTCCTCGTATTCTTTCTTTTGCAGTTTGTAGAGACAGGGAACCTTAACGCAGGACATCCAACATCAAAAGATATCTCTTTGTTTCAAAGAAAAATGGAAGGATAACTCAACGTTCTCTAAGCAATTCGGTCCAGGCAGACACGGCTATACAGAAGCAGCGTTGTATGGTTGAGATTTTCTCAGCACCTGCTAACATTCCTCGTATTCTTTCTTTTGCAGTTTGTAAAGACAGGGAACCTTAACGCAGGACATCCAACTGCTAAAAGATATCTCTTTGTTTCAAAGAGAAAAGTGGAAGGATAACTCAACGTTCTCTAAGCAATTCGGTCCAGGCAGACACGGCTATACAGAACCAGCGTTGTATGGTTGAGATTTTCTCAGCACTTGCTAACATTCCTCGTATTCTTTCTTTTGCAGTTTGTAAAGAGACGGGAACCTTAACGCAACATCCAACTGCTAAAAGATATCTCTTTGTTTCAAAGAGAAAAGTGGAAGGATAACTCCAACGTTCTCTAAGCAATTCGGTCCAGGCAGAAGACGGCTATACAGAACCAGCGTTGTATGGTTGAGATTTTCTCAGCACTTGCCAACATTCCTCGTATTCTTTCTTTTGCAGTTTGTAAAGACAGGGAACCTTAACGCAAAATCCAACTGCTAAAAGATATCTCTTTGTTTCAAAGAGAAAAGTGGAAGGATAACTCAACGTTCTTAAGCAATTCGGTCCAGGCAGACACGGCTATACAGAACCAGCGTTGTATGGTTGAGATTTTCTCAGCACTTGCTAACATTCCTCTATTCTTTCTTTTGCAGTTTGTAAAGACAGGGAACCTTAACGCAGGACATCCAACTTAAAGATATCTCTTTGTTTCAAAGAGAAAAGTGGAAATAACTCAACGTTCTCTAAGCAATTCGGTCCAGGCACACACGGCTATACAGAACCAGCGTTGTATGGTTGAGATTTTCTCAGCACTGCTAACATTCCTCGTATTCTTTCTTTTGCAGTTTGTAAAGAGGGAACTTAACGCGACATCTAACTCTAAAAGATATCTCTTTGTTTCAAAAGAAAAGTGGAAGGATAACTCCAACGTTCTCTAAGCAATTCGGTCCAGGCACGACACGGCTATAGAACCAGCGTTGTATGGTTGAGATTTTCTCAGCACTTGCTAACATTCCTCGTATTCTTTCTTTTGCAGTTTGTAAAGAGAGGGAAGCTTAACGCAGGACATCTAACATCTCAAAGATATCTCTTTGTTTCAAAGAGAAAAGTGGAAGGATAACTCCAACGTTCTCTAAGCAATTCGGTCCAGGCAGACACGGCTATACAGAAGCAGCGTTGTATGGTTGAGATTTTCTCAGCACCTGCTAACATTCCTCGTATTCTTTCTTTTGCAGTTTGTAAAGAGGGAACTTAACGCAGGACATCCTAACATCTCAAAGATATCTCTTTGTTTCAAAGAGAAAAGTGGAAGGATAACTAACGTTCTCTAAGCAATTCGGTCCAGGCAGACACGGCTATACAGAACCAGCGTTGTATGGTTGAGATTTTCTCAGCACCTGCTAACATTCCTCGTATTCTTTCTTTTGCAGTTTGTAAAGACAGGGAACCTTAACGCAGGACATCCAACTGCTAAAAGATATCTCTTTGTTTCAAAGAGAAAAGTGGAAGGATAACTGCAACGTTCTCTAAGCAATTCGGTCCAGGCACGACACGGCTATACAGAACCAGCGTTGTATGGTTGAGATTTTCTCAGCACCTGCTAACATTCCTCGTATTCTTTCTTTTGCAGTTTGTAAGACAGGGAACCTTAACGCAGGACATCCAACTGCTAAAAGATATCTCTTTGTTTCAAAGAGAAAAGTGGAAGGATAACTCCGTTCCTAAGCAATTCGGTCCAGCAGCACACGGCTATATAGAACCAGCGTTGTATGGTTGAGATTTTCTCAGCACTTGCTAACATTCCTCGTATTCTTTCTTTTGCAGTTTTAAACAGAGGAAGCTTAACGCAGGACATCTAACATCTAAAGATATCTCTTTGTTTCAAAGAGAAAAGTGGAAGGATAACTCCAACGTTCTCTAAGCAATTCGGTACAGCCAGAAGACGGCTATAGAGAACCAGCGTTGTATGGTTGAGATTTTCTCAGCACCTGCTAACATTCCTCGTATTCTTTCTTTTGCAGTTTGTAAGCAGAGGAAGCTTAACGCAGGACATATCTCTAAAATATATCTCTTTTTTCAAAGAGAAAAGTGGAAGGATAACTCCAACGTTCTCTAAGCAATTCGGTCAGGCAGACACGGCTATACAGAAGCAGCGTTGTATGGTTGAGATTTTCTCAGCACCTGCTAACATTCCTCGTATTCTTTCTTTTGCAGTTTGTAAAGAGAGGGAAGCTTAACGCAGGACATCTAACATCTAAAGATATCTTTTGTTTCAAAGAGAAAATGGAAGGATAACTCCAACGTTCTCTAAGCAATTCGGTCCAGGCAGGACACGGCTATACAGAAGCAGCGTTGTATGGTTGAGATTTTCTCAGCACTTGCTAACATTCCTCGTATTCTTTCTTTTGCAGTTTGTAAAGAGAGGGAAGCTTAACGCAGGACATCTAACATCTCAAAGATATCTCTTTGTTTCAAAGAGAAAAGTGGAAGGATAACTCCAACGTTCTCTAAGCAATTCGGTCCAGGCAGACACGGCTATACAGAACCAGCGTTGTATGGTTGAGATTTTCTCAGCACCTGCTAACATTCCTCGTTTTTTCTTTTGCAGTTTGTAAAGAGAGGGAACTTAACGCAGGACATCTAACATTCAAAGATATCTTTGTTTCAAAGAGAAAAGTGGAAGGATAACTCCAACGTTCTCTAAGCAATTCGGTCCAGGCACGACACGGCTATACAGAACCAGCGTTGTATGGTTGAGATTTTCTCAGCACTTGCTAACATTCCTCGTTATTCTTTCTTTTGCAGTTTGTAAAGACAGGGAACCTTAACGCAGGACATCCAACTGCTAAAGATATCTCTTTGTTTCAAAGAGAAAAGTGGAAGGATAACTCCAACGTTCTCTAAGCAATTCGGTCCAGGCAGGACACGGCTATACAGAAGCAGCGTTGTATGGTTGAGATTTTCTCAGCACTTGCTAACATTCCTCGTATTTTTCTTTTGCAGTTTGTAAAGACAGGGAACCTTAACGCAGGACATCTAACATCTCAAAGATATCTCTTTGTTTCAAAGAGAAAAGTGGAAGGATAACTCCAACGTTCTCTAAGCAATTCGGTCCAGGCAGGACACGGCTATACAGAAGCAGCGTTGTATGGTTGAGATTTTCTCAGCACTTGCTAACATTCCTCGTATTCTTTCTTTTGCAGTTGTAAAGAGAGGGAACTTAACGCAGGACATCTAACATCTCAAAGATATCTCTTTGTTTCAAAGAGAAAAGTGGAAGGATAACTCCAACGTTCTCTAAGCAATTCGGTCGCAGGAGTAAGGATAACAACGGCAATTCATAGCCATATACAGAAGCAGCGTTGTATGGTTGAGATTTTCTCAGCACTTGCTAACATTCCTCGTATTCTTTCTTTTGCAGTTTGTAAAGAGAGGGAAGCCTTAACGCAGGACATCTAACATCTCAAAATATCTCTTTGTTTCAAAGAGAAAAGTGGAAGGATAACTCCAACGTTCTCTAAGCAATTCGGTCCAGGCAGGAAACGGTATACAGAACAGCGTTGTATGGTTGAGATTTTCTCAGCACCTGCTAACATTCCTCGTATTCTTTCTTTTGCAGTTTGTAAGAGACGGGAACCTTAACGCAACATCCAACTGCTAAAAGATATCTCTTTTGTTTCAAAGAGAAAAGTGGAAGGATAACTCCAACGTTCTCTAAGCAATTCGGTCCAGGCAGGACACGGTATACATACCAGCGTTGTATGGTTGAGATTTTCTCAGCACCTGCTAACATTCCTCTATTCTTTCTTTTGCAGTTTGTAAAGACAGGGAACCTTAACGCAGGACATCCAACTGCTAAAAGATATCTCTTTGTTTCAAAGAGAAAAGTGGAAATAACTCCAACGTTCTCTAAGCAATTCGGTCCAGGCACGACACGGCTATACAGAACAAGCGTTGTATGGTTGAGATTTTCTCAGCACTTGCTAACATTCCTCGTATTCTTTCTTTTCAGTTTGTAAAAGAGGGGAACTTAACGCAGACATCTAACATTTCAAAGATATCTCTTTGTTTCAAAAGAAAAGTGGAAGGATAACTCCAACGTTCTCTAAGCAATTCGGTCCTAGGCAGACACGGCTATAGAGAACAGCGTTGTATGTTGAGATTTTCTCAGCACTGCTAACATTCCTCGTATTCTTTCTTTTGCAGTTTGTAAAAGCAGGGAATTAACAGGAAATCTAACATCTCAAATATATCTCTTTGTTTCAAAGAGAAAAGTGGAAGGATAACTCAACGTTCTCTAAGCAATTCGGTCCAGGCAGACACGGCTATACAGAACCAGCGTTGTATGGTTGAGATTTTCTCAGCACCTGCTAACATTCCTCGTATTCTTTCTTTTGCAGTTTGTAGAGAGGGAACCTTAACGCAGGACATCCAACTGCTAAAAGATATCTCTTTGTTTCAAAGAAAAGTGGAAGGATAACTCCAAGTTCTCTAAGCAATTCGGTCCAGGCAGACACGGCTATACAGAAGCAGCGTTGTATGGTTGAGATTTTCTCAGCACCTTGCTAACATTCCTCGTATTCTTTCTTTTGCAGTTTTAAAGAGAGAAGCTTAACAGCAGGACATCTAACATCTCAAAGATATCTCTTTGTTTCAAAGTGAAAAGTGGAAGGATAACTCCAACGTTCTAAGCAATCGGTCCAGGCAGGAACGGTTATACATAACCAGCGTTGTATGGTTGAGATTTCCACAGCACTTGCTAACATTCCTCGTTCTTTCTTTTGCAGTTTGTAAAGAGA
>NW_027555172.1:0-10295 GCF_003287225.1 Phascolarctos cinereus
AAGAGATCAAAGAATATTAACAAACAATCTTGAAAAGAATTGTGAATTATTTATGATCATATGAAAGATAGTTCTAAAACACCACTAATAGGCAAACTAGAAATCAAAATAACTCAGGAGTTTCAACTTTTTGCCAAAGATGACAAAAGACAAATATAGTTATTGTTAAAAGTGCCTGAGGAAAGATAGGCACAATAATACAGTGTTGGTGTAGCTCTGAATTTGTCCAACTAGTCTGGAAAACAATTTGGAAATATGGTAAGTAGAGAAAATGTCAATATCCTTTGATCCACAGATTCTACATCTGGACTAATACTCCAGGAAGTAAAAGGTCAGAAAGAATGAGTTCACATGTACTAGGACATTCATTGCAGCACTTTTGTTGTAGCAAAGAAATGGAAACAAAATAGATAGATGTCCATCAACTGGAGCATGACTAATATGAAGTGTGGCACGTGAATGTTGACACACAATGAATGGAACAACGATGCCACAAAAAATGCTGGATACAAAAAATTCAGATAAATTTGGGGAGACTTATATGAATTGATGCAAAGTAAAACAAATAAAACCAGAAAACAATACATACTATGACCACAACAATAAAAATGGAAAGAACAACCCCAAAAATGAAGCTGAATATTTTGTAATCATAATTATCTTATTGGCCCTAGAAAAGAAACAAGAAAATGTGCTTCCTTTCCTTCTTTGCAGAGGAAGAATACTATGGGCATGGAATGCTGAATGTTCTATTATTCCCTGAGTTGACATGTTAATTAGTTTTGCTAAAAATATGGGGTTTTTAATTCATTTTTCTTATTTTTTGTTACAAGGGGGGGGGACACAATCTATTTTAAAATTAAGATGATGTAAAAAGTAAAGATATCAATAAATCTTTTTTTAAATTGAGTATAGCACATACCTGTTCTTTAAAAATCACTACCTTTTTCATCCAGGAATTAGATCCAATCCCATCACATACCAAAGTGAAACTGGCAGACCACCTCTCTCTTTTTTTTAAAAGTCTTCTGCATTTCTTTTTTCCCCTTTCCTGTCTGAATAGCAACCCTCTCTTCTCTTGGAGCTAAACCTAATCTTCCCTTCCCCCAACTCCAAGACTCCCAGATGCATCCTTTGCATTTTCTGACACTTTGGCTCCACCCACATCTATTTCTGAGTTAAGAATGTGGATAAAAGCAATGCAAAGAAAAAAATCAATTTTTTTCCTCCTTTAAACTGTAACCTAAGCCTAATTAGACAACACTTCTTTAGACATTAAGACGTCATTGACACTGAAAAATATTAAAAATTTAAAAGAGAAAAAGGAAGAGTACATAACATCTTCCTTCGGAAATCTTCAAAAAATTCAAAAAATTCAAAAATTCAAAACTAAATTCACATTTATATAAAGCTTTAAGTTTTCCTTCCGACAATCTATGAGCTAACATTTGCAAATGTTACCCTTTTTTTTTCAGATGAAGAAAGCAAAGCCAGATTAAAAGACTCCTTACCAGCTTTGTGTCCATGACCAAATCACTTAATATCTCAGGGCCTTAGTTTCTTTGTCTGAAAAATAGGAGGTTTGGTCTAGACAATATCTATGGTCCCCTCCTAGCTCTAAATATACAGTCCTAATAGCCTATGATTTGCCTGTGGCTAAACAGCTAGAAAGTGAGCCAGGATAAGTTAACATATTTTTATAATAATATATTTGTCAACTCTGACGCTAATGTACTTTTGTGTACCTAAGACTCTTCAATAATTATTTGTAGGAAATGGGACTAGATCAGTTCCTTAAAATAAAACTCAATCAGTTCTAGAACTCTTGCTGTATACATTTGATTAACAGTAACATCAGAAAAAGAAGGAAACAACCTTGACTTTTGGTTGAAGCAATTCACTCTGACATACAAACATATCAAATTTGTTAATCCCTAATATCCCCTCCCCCTTCAAGCCAAAAAATACAATCTGAATTTTTAGTATGAGTTAGTGGGGTTAAACCTCATGTCTTTTGACCTGGAATTGAATCCTGGAAAGTTATTAGAAGCAGCCAACCACTCGGTTCTTCTTATACAGTGCTGAGGCAAATTCTATATAATTTTCACATTAGTTGTATATGCCAGTCACTCAGTCTCAAACAAGTACAACTTAAGAGATAAACAGAGAGTTCCTTTCATTTCGTTTTCAACAGCTTCTGCAAACACCTGGGACTAGCATCAGATGGTTCATTCTCATAACATAAGCTTATGGAAATGGGCAAAGACAGTAAGGCCTATGATCAGCTATGCTTTATAAGCTCATTTTCTTTCTTTGTGTCTTCCCTCCTGAAAAAAAAATCTCTCCCCTTCTCTCTCTCTGAGTTTCTTCTGAAATATCTCTAGTCTGTTAACCTACAATTCCTAAGGATGATTATTCTCTTCCATGATTACTCTGAGGAGGAAAACATAAGGCACTGATCTTCCTTTCTAATTCTTTTCACTCCTGGAGAGAATAACCTGCCAGTCTGCTCAGTTCATTCTCCCTCCATTCCCTCATTACTGTTGTCTAGTCTAATTTCTTCCAGCACTCTCATTTACTCATGATACCTTTCAGACACTGCACATTCAACAAGTATTCTATGAATGAGTGTATTCACTTATCATTTGTTAAATTTCTCCACACCATCCCATTACTCAACAAATCGGTCGTTACGTAAAGAGGTGAACTTAGTTATCATGAATCCAAGAGCCAACAAGTCCATAAAAGAACACAGAACAGATAAATAGCCTGTTTACTGAGAAAATAATTTGCCCTATCAAAAAATATCCCATTAGTAAAAGGGTTAGTAGGATAGATTTTGGTTCTATTTACTAGGTAAGCTTGCACAGTATTTCTAGAGAGGAAGATATTACATTGGAAGTGCTTTGTTCTTATTTGAGATCGAAATGTAAACTGAGTAGAACTTTAAATGATATGACAACATATAGGAAATCTAATTTTAATTAATGCTTGCTGCTTCTTCAAAAGTCCTTCTCTAGACTTCACTCTAGAGCAGCAGATTCTGGGATTTTATAATAGCACTCTTCTCTCCACATCTGACAATACATAGCATTGCTTCTGCAGTAAAATGTATTCCAACTTCCAATTAGTGATAACTAGAAATATACTCCAAGAATCCCATCTATTTATTTGAACCTATTATGTTCAAGGGAATGTGAAAGGAGCTATTGGAACAAAGACAAAAGGAAAATAATTTTTCCTTGTTTTTATATTCTGTTGCCCTTCTAAAAGGGTGACCTTCCAGGGGTGGGGAACCTGCAACCTCAAGGCCACGTGTGGCCTTATAGGTGCTTGGGTGCAACCTTTTGACTGGGTCCAAGTTTTACAGAACAAATCCCTTAATAAAATCTAAGGGTACTTGTTGTGTGAAGTTTGGATTCAATCAAAGGGCCACATGTGGCCTCCAGACTGCAAGTTCCTACCCCCTGTACCTTGACTCTGAATAACCCTATGATCCTGGATAGCTTCATGTCATGGAAAAAGCGGTTAATTTCAAGTCAAAGGAACTGGGCTTTAATTCAAACTCAAGCACTTACTGCTCACTTCAAATTCTCTTTCCTTATGTATAAAATAAAAGAATTGGATGGACAACTCTGAAGGTTCCTCCCAGCACTAAATCTATGTTCCTAAAGTTATGTCAAAAGTGCAAGTATTGCAAGTTCCTAACAAGTTGGGAAAACCTAGTGATGAAGACCCAGGATGTCTGCTGTCTGAAGCATCTGGGTGGCATCCTGCATTGGATGCTACAACATGGAATCAAGAAGGTAAGTTCAAGGGGCAGCTAGATGGTGCAGTGGATAGAGCTCTGGCCTTGGAGTCAGGAGGATCTGAGTTCAACCCAGCCTCAGAAACTTGCTAGCTATGTGACCCTAGGGAACTCAGCCTCTGTTTTGCTTCACTTTCCTCAACTGTAAAATGGGAATAATAATAGCATCTACCTGCTAGGGCTGTAGATTGAGATATTTATAAAGCAGTTAGCACAGTGCCTGGCACAAAGTAGGCACCTAATAAGTAAGCATTCCCTTCCCCAGAGGATCCTACCAGCCAAGTTCAGAGTAGCTCATCTCTACACTGACTACAGGGTGATTTGCTTTTTAGAGCACAGCAACTGAGAAAGATCATCTACACAGATATGAAAGGGCCTTGGTTCTTTTTTGATTTGAGCACAATACAAGGAGACTAAAAGTATCTTTCATAGCTTTCTCATAAGTTTTTCATACATATCTTCATATTTAGTGCTTTAAATATTTGATGTCATCCTCTTTTGGAATCCTTCAAATGCTCAAGAATTTTCTAACAGTTTTCTACCATTATTCCCTTCTCCTTATTTTAGAAATGGTAATCCCTTTTCATTCTTTGGTTTGAGATGCTCACCCTTTGAAGTCTAGTGTGATTTAATGGATGGTTGTATTCGAATGATGTGAAAAATCTCATGGACTTCTAACCAGAAGGCCTTCAAAAACAGTGTTTCCTTTCTGTCTCCTTATTCTACTTCTCATTTTCAGCTGATGAATTTTGAAGCTATGTTCTTGATTCGCCTTTTGTTCTTCAAATCTAACTGGAGAATAATGAAATTCCTCACTATAGTATGCTTCCCAATAATGAGATGGATTCATTCCAGTCCCTAATAAGTCAATCTAAGTTAAGTCATTAATTAAGAGTATCTCAATGCAACTGCATAAGTATCAGATTATATGGCACCGGGGACCATAGAGCCTTGTACACAAAGTTCCCATCTTACAAATGGATTGTGTTCCAAACGCAATTTAAATCACTTATTTAGAACTTGGAAAATATTCTCCCACAGAAACAATATTAGAAGGATGGATTAGCTTCCTGGGGCAATCAGCAAATGCCTACTTCACCTGTAATGTAGCCAAAGGGGCTGCTAGGTGGTACAGTAGATGGAGCACTGGGTCTGGAGTCAGGAAGACTTATCTCCCTGAGTTCAAATCTGTGCTCAGAAACTTACTAGTTGTATAATCCTAGACAAGTCACTCAACCTTGTTTGCCTCAGTTTCTTCATCTCTAAAATGGACTCAAGAGGGAAATGGAAAACCACTCTAGTATCTTTGCCAAAAAAAAAGGAAATTCTCACAAGAATTGGATATGACTGAAAAATGACTGAACAATAAGAATTTGAAGGAAAGAAATACGGTTGTAGTAGGAACAACATTGAATAGTCAAGAGGTCTTGGGCTCTAGTCTCATCTCTGAGAGAGGTCATGTGATCTTGTTTAATTTATTTTAATTTCTCTGGACTTCAGCTTCTGTAAAATAATCTGTAAAATAAGTTACTTGGACTACTTGACCTAGTATTCATGAACTTGTTCTTTAAAGATTGATAACCATATTTCCATTTAGTTCTTTCTTTTGTAAGCCTATATATTTTATTTTATGTATTTAAAAATATTAAGAAGTTTGAGAACAGATCCCTATGTTTCATCAAACTATCAAAGGAGTTCAGGACACAGAAAAGTTAAGAACTCCTGTATTAGGTCTCTAAGATCATTTTTAACTCAATTAGTCTATGATTCTGCATACATATTCTACATGCATTTCAACTACGCTTAACCACTATTTAGAAAGCATTGCTCCTAAACTAAATTGTAGAACCTGGGGAATTATCTCCCTACTGTATCAACATCAGAAGATAGGATCCCTTTGGTGGAGTATGTCCTTAGGTCAAACATTACTCTTTCAGATGTTCTCAGTTGGGTAACAATGACCAATTGTTTCCACCTGGCCATAAGGAATCCAAACTAGGAATTACTAGTTATTTCCATCTCATTCATGTTTCTCTTTTTTGCCTTAGCTAGCCATCAGAATGCTCAGAGCTAAATTCAGTCATGGACTACTGTGAGTGTATAGAAAAGAGGTAGATACAAGATTGCAGCCATAATTGGATTTTAACAAAATTTTAACAGAGGAAAAAGGGTTTCTTCATTTTTTAAAAATACACTTGGGGTATTTCATTAATTTGAGCCTGAATTTGGGTGACTATTTTAAGCATTTCTCTTCCACCATTGCCAAATTCTCTTATAGAGAGAAAATAGGAAAAGTCTCCCTCAAAACCAAGTAATACACACTGTAACAACTTAGAGGAATCTGACCTTTCCACACAGCTAGCAGTACTTACTGAAAATCAAATAGGTCTGAAGTTAAGTGGTATTGCCTTGAGTGCATAGAAGCTGGTATTAGACCCAGTTCCATCACTAAGAGAGGACCTTGGACCTGTGTACAGCTATTCTTTAATCAGTTAAAGGAAATGCTACAACTGACCTCACAAGGTTGTTAGGAATTGTCTGGAATTGCACACTAAAAAGTGTACACATTACATATATGGGTAAAGGAGTAGTAATGAGCCAGGTACTTCATGAGTTTAAAATCATTTCAATACTTCAATGACTGCTGACCTCATCAATGTGGATGCAGTGGTACCGATGACAACCCATCCGATAGTCTTATCCTGTGTTACATATATTCATGTAATACTGTAAATTTTATGTAATGTGCTGGGATTTTTCTCTAAGTCTCTTAATATCATTTGATTACCAATGGAACACATAGGCTGTCTGTGTGGTATCCTGTACTCTCACTACATGACTGCTCCATCTCCTCTTCCCATCATATACTTCTTTCAATCACCTGTGCCATCTCTTTCCCTGCCACCCCCCTCCCATCATTGCTCTCTGAGTAATCTACTTTAAATCTTTGTTTACTGTGGCATTTCACAGTTCTGATACAGGATTAGTGAAAGAATATGCATCAAAAAGATGGGACTTTCTTTGAAGAACAAGTGTTGGGTCATTAAAAAACATTGAACAATTTTCCAAATGGTAATTTTACAACTGCTGGATCTTTCTTCAGAGAATAATTTAGCTTACAATACATCACTTTCATACAGCAAATCACAGAGTTCTCTAAGGGAGCCTCATATTTTTTGTGAATGAATCCTTGCTGTGCTTCTGCAAAACAGAATAGGTATGCTTATTCCTGTTTTATAGATGAGAAAACTGAGGTCTAGCAAGGCTAAATCTTGGCTAAGCTCTTATAACATTTCATTTGTAACAAAGCCTGGACTAGAACTCACGTTTCATCATTCCCACCTCAACGCTCATTCGACTATACCAATGCGATAAATGAGTAAATGATTAACGAGTACCATAGAAAAGTTCACAAACCTTGCAAAAGTATCTAGAGAAGGAAGTAATATGGGATGTGAGATAATCTGATTCTATTTAAGTGGTGACTCCATGGATTGGCTCTTTATGGCATTTACTCTCATAGTTTGGCCATGCCACTAAATATTTTCAACTATCATTTGACTGCTATCTTTTGCCTTAGGAAGAGAAATAAAGGTATCTAATCTTCAAAGTAATTCCATTATTACCCATCTTTCCCTTTCCCTTGGAAACCAGGAAGTTCAGAGATAAATCAAGTGCTTAACTAAAGTAATTAACTTATCCTGGGTGCCTGGCTACCTCTATTTCCTTAGTCTTTTTGAATTGGCTGGGTTTATTTTGGGAGGGAGGCAGAGTAGGAGGGAATAAATTATTTACATTTTTAACTTAGTAAACTGTCTTTAAAACCTATTTTTAAATTAATTATATTTTAAATTTGAAATAAACACAGAATAAAAAATGAATTCAATAACCAACTGCATGATAGACTTGAAAATATAAATTACAAAGAACAGAACTCCCTATTCTTGGGAAAACTAGAGAGCAGTGTGACAGAAAGTAAATTTAGATGACCATGTTGCACCATATACCATAATAAGCTCAAAACAAATATAAAACTTGATTATTAAAAGTCACGGAAGAAAACCAGATCAGTTACTTTTTACAGTTATGGTTAGGAGATGGATTCCACCATAAGATGATTACAAAAGATAAAATAGTTAATTCTAAGTGCACAAGATTGAAAAGCTTTTGTGTGAATAAAATTAATGCACCTGGGATATGAAAAGAAATGGTCAAATGGGGCAGGTGAATCCTTGTATCAAATATATCTGACAATAATTTCATATCAAGATATACAACTGAGAAAAATATTTAAGTCATTCTCCAATAGATAAGTGCTCAAAAGATATGACTTATTCTCAATAGAAGAAAACTACTAAAAACCATATAAAAGATAACTCCAAAATCACAGGTAAGAAGATAAAAGCAAACTTAAACAACTCTTCAGTTTTATCTCACACCCAAATAACTTACAAAGGAAATAACTGTTGAGAGTAGTCAATGGGGGCAGGGAGGCAGTAAGGTAGTCCAACCACTCTGAAAATTTAATTTAAAATTATGATGAGCAAGTAAATAAAATGCCTAGATATACTGGACATACCATTTTACCCAGATATTCTGTATCTAGGGACATACTTAAAGGGGGTCACTGATAAGAATAACGGCCCACATACATCAAAACAATAATAGTACTTTTGTAGTAGTACAAACTATAAAAAAAGAGGACATTGAGAAGATAAAAACTAATGTAAATGACTTTAATGGAATATATTATTCTGTAAGAAATGAAGACTATGATGAATACAGAGCAGCATGAGAAGGCATATTAACTGATGTAAAGTGAATTAAATAGAACCAGAAAAAATATACACACTAACTATAGCAATTAAAATGGAAATAACAAGAATAAAACAAGTAAAACTGGATACTGTTAAATTATATGACCAAGTTTGGGCTGCAAAAAGACACTTACTTCTCTTCTTTGCAGCAGTGGGGATCCATGGCTGTGGAACCCAGTAGCTGTTTGACTTTACCAATACTTTTGTTTGGTTTTGTTGACCCATTAACTTGTCTTTGTTGTTGTTTTTGGTATAAAAGATGCCTCTCTAGAAGGGTCATACTGGGATATACAAAAGATTTTAAAAGGAAATACAGCAATAAAATTATTTTTAAAGAGAAATGTTTAAATGGGGGTTTTTAAAGGGGTCTGTAGATTGGGATTTGGAAGGGTGGGGGAGAAGTGGGGGAGCTCTTGGAGGGGTGGGTGGGATGGGTAGTAAGATGGTAGGGGTGAAGATAAGGTAACAGGGATAGGGTAAAAAGAGAAACAGAGAAAGAAAATAGTAAGTAAATAAGATGGAGGGAAATTCACAAATAGTAATTATAACTTGGAATGTGAATGGGATATTTATAGTAGCTCTCTTTGTGGTAGCAAAGAACTGGAAACTGCAAGGATCCTCATCGATTGGGGAATGGTTGTACAAGTTTTGGTGTATGGTTGTGATGGAATGCTACTGTGCTATATGAAACAATGAGCTCAAAGAAAAATTTTTTAAATGATGAGCTCACTGACCTTAGAAAGGCATGGAAAGACTTAACATGGAATGTGAAGAGCAAAGTGAGCAGAACCAGGAGAACATTGTATACAGTGACATCAATACTGTTTTAAGAATGACTGAACAACTAAGTCATTGACTTTTATAAATGTACAAATTAAAAATAAAGGACATATGAAGAAAGACACTGCATCTTGAGAAAGAACTGATAAACAGAAATATATACAGAATAATTTTACATATGTGTGTATACATATACATATATTTGTGTCTAATGGCAGCCATCTCTAGGGTGAAGGGGAGTGAAGGAAGAAAAAAAGAAATTTACATTATAACCATATCATATATTTAAAAGGAATAGCAAGTTGTACATAATAGATTTGCATTTCATGTGAAATTATCTTTTTTTAATTATACTATGTCATGGAAGTGTTTGTTTTAGTCCATAAATTAAAAATAAAATATTTTTAAAAGAGAAAAATACAAAATGTTGCAAATATTTAGACCTTGTCACAGACTCCATTGGTTTAACTTAACTGTTTTTCTTTGTTAAAAGGGAAGGCACACTGCGTGGATGGGGCAGGTGTGGTATATCTATTAATGCCTGTATAGAAATAAAAGGCATCACAAATGAAAAAGAGAGAAAAAGAAAAAAAACTTGGGAGAATTTGGTATGAGGTCATACAGAGAAGAAAGATTTATATGCAGTGTGTAGTGTTTAGATAGCAGCAGGCTAAGTAAAATAAATTCATTAGACACTTCACTTTTTCATAATTAAGTGATATGATAAAACATTTGTTCTTACACTTTATTTCCCCAATTGTCCTATATGATAGATTTTTGACCATTCTTCATTAGAACCCAGGACCCAAATCAACAGAATGCAGATTATTTTATTTAATTAAAAACTTACATGTAATGACTTCAAATATATAAACAAATTCAACACAGAG
>NW_027555173.1:0-10270 GCF_003287225.1 Phascolarctos cinereus
TCTAGCTTGAGATTCTGGGATTCTGCAACATTCACACATCCAGTCTAAGCCCTTTCCCTTGTGAGATTCTTTGTTCTGTATCCTAAAAGCCCTGCTGGTTCTGGCAGTCTATAATCTAAGGTACTTTCCAGCTTTAAGGTCGTGTGTTCAAAGTCTCCTGCCAGCTCTGACACTCTCTGTTCTAAGCTACCATCAGCTCCCTTAACCTCCTCACTAAGGGCCCTCTCATACTTCACGCACTATTTTCTCTATTCTAATGTTTCCTTTTCTAAGAACACTATCAAATATGATGATCCCTTCTTTAAATACTCTCCCAACTCAGACTTACTATGTTCTAAGGCTATCCCTAATATTCTCTGTTCTGAGGCTTCTCCCTGGTCTGATATTTTTTATTCTAAGGAGCCTTATGGCTCTGTTATTCTGTGTTCTGGCATGACATTCCATGTTCTAAGGTTCTTCTTAGTCTTTTTAATCTTGTTAAATTTTATATAAATAGTTTTAAAACTATACATAATACAAATTCACAGTTCAAATATAATCAATTACCATTCCTGTTTTTTGTATATTGAAATAATTTTGTATTTTGCTCATTTTTTCTTTTTAAAAATTTATTAATTGGAAACATTTTTCTCTTCTTAAGTTTGAGTTCCAAATTCTATACCTCCCTCCCATCCCTCCCTCATCCACTGAGAAGGCAAATAGCATGTCAATTATACATGTGAAATCATGCAAAATGTATTTCCATAGTAGTCATATTGCTATAAAAACAAAAAATGAAGAATGCGAGAAAATTGTATTCCAATTTACACTCAGAATTCATCTATTTTTTCTGTCTCTGGAGATGGATAGCACTTTTTCATCATGAGTCCTTTGGAATTGTCTTGGATCATTATATTGATCAGAATAACCAAGTCTTTCCCAGTTGATCACCATGACAATATTGCTGTTACTGTGCACAATGATGTCCTAGTTCTTCTCAATTCACTTTGCATCAGTTCATATGGGTCTTGCTATGTTTTTCTAGAACCATCCCCCTTATCATTTCTTATAGCATAGCAGTATTCCATGACAATCACATACCACCACTTGTTCAGCCATTCCACAATTGATGGGCATCCTCTCAATTTCCGATTCTTTGCCACCATACAAAGTGCTGCTATAAGTCTTTGTACATGTAGGTCCTTTTCCTGTTTGTATGATCTCTTTGGGATACAGCCCTAGAAGTGCTATTGCTGGGTCAAAGGATATGCACAGTTTTATAGCCCTTTGGGCATAGTTCCAAATTGTTCTTCATAATGGTTGGATAAGTTCACTACTCCACCAACAATTCCTTAATATACCTATTTTCCCTCATCCCCTCCTGTATTTTTCATTTCTGTACGGTATGAGGTGGTACCTCCGAGTTGTTTTAATTTGCATTTCTCTACTCAATAGTAATTTAGAGCATGTTTTTCTTATGACTAAAGATAGCTTTGATTCCTTCTTCTGAAAACTGCCTGTTGGTATCCTTTGACTATTTATCAATTTGGGAATGGCTGTTATTTTTATAAGTTTGACTCAGTTCTGTACTCAGTATATATTGAGAAATGAGGCCTGTATTAGAGAAACTTGCTGTAAAATTTTTTATATTATTTCATCGTCTATGGTACCTTTTAGCAAAATGTAATTTCCCTGATTGGGCTACTAGGTGGTGCAGTGGATAGAGTGTTATACCTGGAGTCAGGAATCTTCCTTTTCCTGAGTTCAAATGTGAGCTCAGACACAAAGACAGGTGTGTGACTCTGGGCAAGACATTTCCCCCTGTTTACCTCAGTTTCCTCATCTGTACAATGATATGGAGAAGGAACTGGCAAACCATTCCGGTATCTTTGCCAAGAAAACACCAAAGGGGTCACAAAGAGTTGGACATGACTCCCAACTTGGACACAACTCTGAGGAAAACAGGGTGAAGTGCCCAGGGTCACATAGCTAGGACATATGTGAGGCTGGATTTAAACTCGGGAAGATGAGCATTCCTGACTCCAGGTCCAGCACTCTTAACTACTGTACAAACTAGCTGCCCAATGTTGGGCTTGGGTCGAATTAGCATTTTTCTTTCCGTCTTTTTTTATAGCTGTTTTCACACTGTTGTCTTCTATTAAGTTTATGTCTTGGTCTTCCCTCCACCCTGGCCAAGGTGTTTTTTTCTTTCATTGTTAGTTGTTGTGTGTTCATTTTTCCAGCCTACTTCTTGACTTTAAACTTGGCATTAAAGTTGGGTTCTGTTCTCCTGGGGGTAGAGAGGTGCTGTCCCAAGCTTTAGGGTTTTTTTGTGCTCTGTTTCAGAGCTAGTTGTGAGAGTCTCTAAATTTTCATTGCTTTCAAGGTGGTACAATGTGGGGAGAGGTGTGGTCAACTGCTTTCTTGATCTGCTCTCTGGGCTTGATACGGAAAGGGCTCCTTCTCCCCTACAGCCAGCATTCTGGAACTGTGACCAGGTCCCCAATTCTCCTGCAGCCACAAGCACTACCCCTTTCTTTGCCTTGGAACTATGACCAAGGTCCCTGCTCCCTTGTGACTGGCCAGCAGCACTCCTATGCTCTCTAGAACTGCTACCTAGAACCGTGAATGGGCCACAGAGTTGCCAATCACCCAGTGCCACCCAAAGGTCCCTTGTAATCTGTTTCTGACAATTTGTGCCACCCCCTTGCCATCTGTGAGCTGAGAGCTCTCAAAGCTCCCTCTACTGCTGCTATCAGCTGCAAGACCCACCATTAGGTGCCCCTGTCACACTCTGGGCCTTTATCCACCCCGAGGTTCCAGACCTTTCCTGTTGACCTCCTAAGTTGTCTTAAGCTGGAATAATGACTTCCTGTGACCTTCTGTTGGCTTTGCTGCTCCAAAATTTGATTTGAAGCAATATTTTAAAGTCGTTTGGCAGGAAATGTTGGGAGAGTTCTGCTGGTCCCTGGTCTGTAACTCTACTATCTTGACCACTCCCTCCTGGTTCTGGCATGCTATGCTGTAAGGCCCCTCCTGTCCCACACATACTCTGTTGTAAAGTCCCTCCCAGCTCTGTCATTTCCTATTCCAATGTACCCCTCCTCAGTATTCCCTGTTCTAAAGTCCCTCCAGTCTCTATCATTTCCTCCAACCAGCTCTAACATTCTATGTTCTGAGCCCTGAGCTGACCCCCAGAGACCTCTCACTCTAGCACATCCTTTGTCCTGAGGCTCCAGAATTCCTTTGGCTAGAAGCCTTCTTGTCACCCCAGGAAAGGGAACCATATCCAAAGGAAGAAGTGGTGGTCACAGAGTGCCAGCAGGGCTGCACCAACGACAGGTCTTGCCAAAATAACCTTATTTCCTCTTAGGGCAGGTGCACAAAACTTGTACAGATCAAGGGTATTCAATAGATAGCATTTACCTGGGTCTTACCCAGGTGTTTGATAATATATCTCATGATGTTGTGGAAGAGAGAGATGTGGGCTAGATGGCAGCTTGATTGAGGCCACGAGGGGGCACCATAGTGCACAGAGTGTTGGGTCTGGAGCCCAGAGCCTTACTAGCTGTTTAACTCTGGGCCAGTCACTTAATCTCTGTTTGCCTCACTGTCTTCATCTGTAAAATGGGGATGATCATAGTACCTACCTCCAAGGGCTGTTTTGAGAATCAAATGAGAAGATAATTGTAAAGCACTTAGTGAAATGCCTGAAACATAGTAAGCATAACAAAAATGCTAACTATTGTAAGCTATTAAGTGCAGGAGTCTCAAATCACTAGAATGACCAGATTCGAAGAGTTAATCATTTATAGTTTGATAATATCAACCTGGAAAGAGTTCTCCTGGAGTGCCAGAGGGATCTGTGCTTGGGCCTCTTCTGCTAAGTGTTTTGTTTTTTTAAATCATTGACTTGGATGAAGGCACAGATGAAATGTTTATTCAAATGCGTAGTTGACCCAAAGTTGAGAGGGAAAGGAGATTGGAATGTGCATTTTTAAAGTGCCCACTATGTGTTAGGCACTGTGCTAAGTAGTTTACAAAGATTATCTCAGTTTGTCCTCCCAACAGCCACGGGAAGTGGGTGCTATTATGCATATTCATAGATGAGGAAACTGAGGCAGATAGAGTTGAAGTGACCTGGCCAGGGTCACACAGCTAGGAAGTGTGTGAAGCTGCATTTGAAGCCAGGTCCTTCTGCCTCCAGGTCCAGTGTTCTCTCCAGGTTACTGCCCTGCCCCTCCCCAATAAGAATGGATGAAAGAGCCAGGATGTGAACAGATCATGACAGGCTGGGTGGGGGCTATTAAGATGAAACTGTATAGGGATGAATGTAGCTTTACATTAGGTGCACAAATCCAGTTCTTTGGTTGGAAAACAGTTTATCTGAAAAAGATATGGAGGTTTCAATGGATTGGAAGCTCAGTATCTCGTATTACTGTGATCTAGCAGCCAAAGAGCTAACTACATCTTGGGCTCCAGGAACAAGCTGGGGATCAGTCATATCTCTCTGTATTCTACTCTGGCAGGACCACATCAAGACTCTTGCATTCAACTGTGAGCACTAACCTTGAGAAGAAAACTAATAGTCTGGAAAACATCCAAAGAAATACAATCAGGATGGCGAGAGGCCTCCAGGACATGGCATATGAGGCCTGTCCACAAAACTGGGAAAGCTTCTTTTGGGCATCTGAGATGCTTCAGCTCCTTACCTACCTCCCCCTCTCCAAATAACAAAAACAAAAACAAAACCAACCTGGCCTTGTGTTGATTTTGATGAGGTTTATTTGGGAATATGAGTACTAGTGGCGCCATAGTGCACAGAGGGCTTGGCCTGGAGTCAGGAAGACATCTTCCTGAGTTTAAATCTGGCCTGAGACACTAGCTGTGGGACCCTGGGCCAGTCACTTCACCCTGTTTGCCTTAGTTTCCTCATCTGTAAAATGAACTGGAGAAGGAATGGCAAACTGCTCAGTATTTTTGCCAGGAGAACTCCAAAATGAGGTCAAGAAGAATCAGACAGGATTAAAAAATGGCTCAACAACAAATATTTAGAGATTTGTTTTCTCTCCAGATAGAATACAAGCTCCTTGATCCTATGTGAGCAGTAGCAAGAAGGCCAATCCACTGGTTTCTGGCGTGTGTGGCATAGAGCATAGATAGAAGACTACATAGTGCAGTGGATGGAGCACTGTACTGAGTCAGAGAAACCTGGGCAAGAACATGGGCAAGAAATAGGCTGTTGAATTGTTTTAGTTGTGCCCAATTCTTCGCCACCTCATTTGGAGGGGTCCCTCTGGCCAGGAAGTCTTCCTAGAAGAGTCAGGGTGGGAAGGGGCTAGCTAATCTGCATCCAGAAACCTTATGGAAAAGCTGAGAGAGGTCAAAGAGCCCTGGGGGCTAGGGTGGTCAGGAAAGACTTCCTAGAAAGGAGAAATGTGACCTAGACTTTGAATGACACAGGAAATTGTCAGGGTCAGTGGAAAAATTCCTCTATTGTTTTGGGAACCATAGAGCAGCTAGGCAGCACAGTATGGTGCCTGGAGTCAGGAAGACTCATCTTCCTAAGTTCAAATCTGGCCTCAGACACTTATTAGCTATGTGACCCTGGGTAAGTCACTTAACCCTATTGCCCTCAGTTTCCTTATGTGTAAGGTGAATTGGAGAAGGAAATGGCAAATCATTCCAGTATCTTTGCCATTTTGCAGCCAAGTTTTGTCAATCAGTCATTTTAGTAGTGTCCCACACTTTGTGACCAGGAGGGTGAAGAAGAGTTGGATGTGACTAAAATGACTGAATGGTAAAGTTTTGGAACTGCCCCTGAAGAGGGGCCAGTCTTAGGCTCTGCCACAGTTTAGGTGGAACATTGATGAGCTGGAGAAGGTGCTGATGGGAACCAGCAGGACCTTGAATCTGGTCTGATACAAACTCTTCTCTTTGGTGTTTCAAACCTTTATAGCCAGGCCTGGAACTCCCTTCCCAGCATTGTTACTCATGAGCACAGTAGGATCACAAATGGAGAGCTAGAAGAGCCCTCAGACCTTGGTCACAGTTCCAAGGCAGAGAGTGGTAGTGCTTGTGGCTACAGGCGAATTGGGGACCTGGTCACAGTTCCAGAATGGTGGCTGTAGGGGAGCAGGAGCCCTTCCTGGGTCAATTTGCTTTACAAATTATATATTATTGTACTAATATTATATAAATATATTTATATAGTTACTATATAAATACAAATTGATATTTGTAGTCAAAGAAAAACTGAGCAGGTCTCCCCCACCCCCACCCCTCACCCCTGCCTCTATTTCTGTACTGCTCTCCTTACTCACCCCCGTCTTTTAGAATCTCCAGCTTCCTCCAAAGATCAGCTGAATTGCCACTGTCTACTTGAGGGCTTCCTGATCATTCACACTGCCCCAGGTGCTTCACCTATCAATTACCTGGTATTTAATAAACAATAGTCACTAGTGTTTGCATAAGACTTGAAGGTTTGCAATGTACTTTAGAAATATCCCATTTGATCCTCACAAAAACCTTGGGAACTGGTTGCTATTATTATGCCCACTTTACAGATGTGGAATTTGAGGAAATAGAGACAGAGGTTAAGTGACTTGCCCAGGGTCATTCAGCCAGTACAAGGCTAAGGCAGGATTTGCACTCAGATTTTCTTGAAGCCGGATCCAGCACTCTGTTATTGGGTCATTAGCTGCCTATGTTTGATATGTATGCATACGAACACATGTTTCTCAGGATAGAATGGAAGCCTCTGGAGGGCAGGGATTGCTTTGGTTGTTTTTGTTTTGTTTTGTTTGGCTTTCTGTTTTTATTTTATCTCTAGTGCCTAGAAGAACCCCTGCAGAGAGTGGGCTATTAAATACTTCTTAGCTGTTTGGTTGATCTATAGAACCAGGCATATTTAGCCCAGAGAAGAAAAGGCTTCATGTAGTACTTTTGAACTCTCTTCCAGGACTTGGAAGAATGTCATGTAGACAAGAACCAGTCTTGTTGTCCTTCAACACCGAGGGTAGAACCAGGAGCAATGAGGTGCCCAGGGCAGAACAAGGGTCCTGTCAATGAGAGCTGCCCCAGAGTGGAAGCTGCCTGGGGAGGTAGTGAGCATCCCATCCTGGGAGGTCTAACAGCAGAAGCTGGAGGATGACATCTCATTGAGGATGTAGGGAAGACTCCTCTTCAGGTATGGGTTCCACTAACTATACTCTGGGTGTCTTCTGATGCTAAAATTCTGTGACTCACCCTCTCTCACTGCTAGGCCTTTATGAATAGCTTCTCTCGGGCTGTGGCATTCAAATACCAGTCCTCTGGAGTCATCATACAGGTATGGGTGTGGGTGTGAGTGTGAATGCACTTGTGTAACTGTTAGGGCATGAAGAGGTGGATGGGAAAGTCTTTGAGGAGCTCAGAGATGGGGGAGAGCTTGGGAAGAGGGCAAGGGGGTCAAGGTAAGTGGGACTGGTGAGAGGCAACAGGTTTGGTGAGGTAATAGGAGGTTGGGGGCAAAGATGGGAGACCAGCTAAGGGGGAGGAAGCCTTTTGAAGTTGGGTAGAGTGAGAGTTATGACATTCTGTCCAGTCATCAACTTCTTTCTCCAGACTCTTACTCCTCTGGCTGTTTCCAGCAACATGAGGCAGATGCCACCCAGAAAATTGTTGGTGAAGTCTTCAGATGACTTTGTCAGAGAAGCCTTGGATACCGTAGGCGTCTCTAACTTCACCTGGGGGTGTTTCCTACACTCTGTCCATGTGAGTGACTGGGCTGCCCATTGGGTTGAACTAATAGGGAAGGTGTCCAGACCAACTCCTGGCTTGATGGGTTGGGTAAGGAGGGAAGGAAGGATACTCTTACACGGCAGGAATTCTGCTAACCCCTTTACAAAGATATCATATGATCCTCACAACAACCCTGGCAAGATAGGTGCTGTTATTATCCTCATTTTCCAGTGGAGGAAGCTGAGTCAGAGAGACGTTCAGTGACCTGTGTGGGGTCACACAGGCTGGATTTGAACTCAGGTGTTCCAGTCTGCAGGTCCAGTGCTCTACCCATTGTCACCTAGCTGCACACACCTATGTAGAAGTTGGATCTTTGGGTGTGTGTGTGTGTGTGTGTGTGTGTGTGTGTGTGTGTGTGTGTATTGGGGTGAAGGGGGATAATGGTTGTTTTCAGCAAAAGCCATGGGGTCCAGGAAAGAATGGGAGGCATGAATGAAGTCAGATGTCGGCCCCAGTTACACTGTCATGGAAAGAACATTGGATTTGGATTCAAAAGACCTGGGCTCATATCCTAGCTTTGCCATGTACTGGACCCTCATCAGTCACCTTGCCCAGGGTTTGTCTGGTACACAGGAAAGAGTACTGGATTAGGAAATTCTAGTCCTGGCTGTGAGGTCTTGAGAAAGTCATTGAATGTCTCTGAGACTCAGTTTCCTGATCTGTAAAATGAGGGGGATGGCTCAGGTGCCTCCCTTCCATCTCTAAATCTGTGATACTAAGACCTAAATCTCCAGAATTCAATTTTTTTCCACTTGTGAACTGAGAGTGGCTTTGATTAGGTGATCTCCATGGTCCCTCACAGCTCTGAGTCCTCCTTTAGGAGAAGATGAGCTCCTGGACCTGTGATTTCATAGGAGGTAGGGAACTCCTGGTGAGGACCTTCCCTCTCCCAATACAGCTTGTCTGCAGTCTAGAGTTGTTGAGTTGCCTGAGGCACTGAGAGGTGCCACAGCCTGTCAGTATCAATGCTGGCCCATTGGCCCCTTAGCTTCTCAGCCACATTGCTTGTGGAGGGCTCAGATGTTCTGAGAAAGTCATCAGAGCAACCCCCCTCCTCCCTGGGTCTGATACTGAGTCTTGAGACCTTGAAGGAAATGCCTCCCACCAGAATTACAGATTGGAACCCATTCCCAAGTGCCAGTTGTCATAATACTAGACAGGTCAATGGGAGCTCACTTATCCAAAGTTTTGAGAGGCGAGCTCCCCTTCCTTGGAGGTCTTCAGGCTGAGGCTGCAGGAGTATCTGCTGGGTATATTCTAGAAGATCCTGTTCCTGTATGGGATGGATTGAATGGCCTCCTGGGTGCACCAGAACTCCCGGGCCATCTGACTCTTTCCCCTTCAGAGAACTGTCCACCCCACTCCCAGGGTTGTGGAGCACAGAGGCTGAATTTTATTTATCCACTACCTGCTGTCGTGTATAGCCTTGAAGTGAACAGATTGCAACAGTTTTGTATTATTTGACAGGCTGTTGAGTACAAACAGTAAAGACATAATTTGTACAATGTTAAATGAGGTTGATACTGTATATGCCAGAGGCTGCTTCCCAGACAGTGATCTGTCATCAACATGAAGATTAGAACACAGGGTAACATCTCTTAATTCATACATCATAAATACAGGGGACCGCCAGGTGGCGATGCTTTTGGGTAGAGCTCAGGGACTAGAGTCAGAAAGACTCATCTTCCAGAGTTCAAATCCAGCCTCAGACTCTTACTAGGTGTGTGATTCTGGGGAAGTCACTTAACCCTGTTTGCCTCAGTGTCTTCATCTGTAAAATGAGCTGGAGAAGGAAATGGTAAACCCCAAATGGAGTCAGGAAGAGTTGGACACAATTGAACACAACAAATGAATAGATGAGTATACTTTCTGTACTGCTTTTCACATTAGAAGAGAGAGGAAGGGGAGGAAGCATTTCTATAACATCTACTATGTGCTAAGCACTTTACAAATATCTCATTTGATTGTCATGCCAACCCTTGGAGGTAGGTGCTATTATTATCCCCATTTTGCAGTTGGGGAAACTCTGGCAGGTTGAGGTTAAGTTATTTACCCAGGGTTACATAGTTAGTAAGTGTTTGAGACCAGATTTGAATTCGGATCTTTGTAACTCTAAGCCCAGCACCCTATCTGCTGCTTTACCAGCTGCCTCATCCTCAGTATTCTCTGCCCCCTAAGGCTTCACCTTCTGATTGATTGGTTCCTTCCAGAACTTCCATTTTAAGGGGAAGGCCCAGGCAACAGTTATCTTCAGCCCTCTCCAGGCTGCACTGCAGACTCATCTGCCTAGAACTTCCCCTACCTTTTCTCTTTTCCTTTTTCAGCTTTTTTTTTTTTAGCATTCCATAAGAACAGAAGCTTCTTGAGAGGAGGGGCCATCTTTGTTTCTGCTTGTATTTGTATTTCCAGCACTTAGCAGAATACCTGGCACATAGTAAAGTGTTAATAAATTCTTACTGGAGGACTGGCAGTATAATATGTAGCACTCAAAGAAGGAATCTTAGAATGT
>NW_027555174.1:0-10235 GCF_003287225.1 Phascolarctos cinereus
TTTGAAAGAGAAAGTGGAAGAATAACTCCAACCTAGTATGAGCATCTCGGTTCGGGCAACACACTAGTATAGAAAACCCGCGTTGTACGAATGAGATTTTCTCAGCACTTGCTAACCTTCCTTGTTCTTTCTTGGAGTTTGTAGAGACAGGGAAGTTAACGCAGACAACAACAGCTAAACGATGTCTCTTTGTTTGAAAGAGAAAAGTGGAAGGATAACTCCAACGTTCTCTAAGCAATTCGATCAGGGCAGAACACTAGTATACAGAACCCGCGTTGTACGAATGAGATTTTCTCAGCACTTGCTAACATTCTTCGGATTCTTCTGTTGCAGTTTGTAAAGACAGGAAGCTTAACGCAGGACATCCAAGAACTCACACATGTCTTTTTGTTTGAAAGAGAATAGTAGAGATAACACCAATCTACTAGGAAGCAACACGGTCTGTGACACTACTATACAGACCAGCATGTACGATGAGATTTTCTCAGAACTTGCTAACATTCCTCGATTCTTTCTGTGGAGTTTGTAGAGACAGGGAAGCTTAACGCAGGACAAACAACAGCTAAACGATGTCTCTTTGTTTGAAAGAGAAAAGTGGAAGGATAACTCCAACCTACTCTAAGCAACTCGGACTGGGGAGAACACTAGTATAGAAAACCCGCGTTGTACGAATGAGATTTTCTCAGCACTTGCTAACATTCTTCGAATTCTTTGTGTTTCAGTTTGTAAGACAGGGAAACTTACGCAGCACAACCAACAGCTAAAAGATATCTCTCTGTTTGAAAGAGAAAAGTGTAAGGATACCTCCAACGTTCTCTAAGCAATTCGATCAGGGCAGAACACTAGTATAGAAAACCCGCGTTGTACGATTGAGATTTTCTCAGCACTTGCTAAATTCTTCGGATTCTTTCTGTTGCAGTTTGTAAAGACACGCAAGCTTAACGCAGGACATGTAACAGCTTAAAATATCTCTGTGTTTGAAAGAGAAAAGTGGAAGAATAACTCCAACAGTATGAGCAATCGGTTGAGCAGCACACTAGTATAGAAAACCCGCGTTGTACGAATGAGATTTTCTCAGCACTTGCTAACATTTTTCGGATCTTTCTGTTGCAGTTTTTAAAGACGGAAGCTGAAGGCAGCACATCCAACAGCTAAAAGATATCTCTCTGTTTGAAGAGAAAAGAGGAGGAGAAACTCCAACGTTCTCTAAGCAATTCGATCAGGGCAGAACACTAGTATAGAAAACCCGCGTTGTACGAATGAGATTTTCTCAGCACTTGCTAACATTCTTCGGATTCTTCCTGTTGCAGTTTGTAAAGACAGGGAAGCTTAACGCAGGACATCCAAGAACTCAATGTCTTTTTTGAAAGAGAATAGTAGCAGGATAACACCAATCTACTACAATTCGTGGCAACACTAGTATACAGAACCAGCATTGTACGATTGAGATTTTCTCAGAACTTGCTAACATTCCTTCGGATTCTTTCTGTTGGTTTGTAAGACAGGGAAGCTTAACGCAGGACATAACAACAGCTAAATATACTCTGTGTTTGAAAGAGAAAAGTGGAAGATAACTCCAACCTAGTATGCAACTCGGTGGGAGAACACTAGGTAGAAAACCCGCGTTGTACGAATGAGATTTTCTCAGCACTTGCTAACATTCTTCGAATTCTTTGTGTTTCAGTTTGTAGAGACAGGGAAACTTACAGCACAACCAACAGCTAAAAGATATCTCTCTGTTTGAAAGAGAAAAGTGGAAGGATACCTCCAACGTTCTCTAAGCAATTCGATCAGGGCAGAACACTAGTATAGAAAACCCGCGTTGTATGAATGAGATTTTCTCACCACTTGCTAACCTTCCTTGTATTCTGTCTTGTGCAGTTTGTAAAGAGAGGGAAGCTGAACGCAGCATCCAAGCTAAAAGATATCTCTTTGTTTGAAAGAGAAAACTGGAAGGATAACTGCAACGTTCTGTAAGCAATTCGGTCAAGTACAACATACTATATACAGAACCCGCGTTGTACGATTGAGATTTTCTCAGAACTTGGTAACATTCCTCGGATTCTTGATGTTGCAGTTTGTAAAGAGAGGAAAGCTTAACGCAGGACATCCAACAGCTGAAAGATATCTCTCTGTTTGAAAGAGATAAGTGGAAGCATAAGTCCACCTAGTATGAGCATCTCGGTACGGGCGAACAGTATAGAAAACCCGCGTTGTACGAATGAGATTTTCTCAGCACTTGCTAACATTCTTCGAATTCTTTCTCTTGGAGTTTGTAGAGACAGGGAGTTACGCAGGACAACAAAGCTAAAAGATATCTCTTTGTTTGAAAGAGAAAAGTGGAAGGATAACTCCAACGTTCTCTAAGCAATTCGATCAGGGCAGAACACTAGTATACAGAACCCGCGTTGTACGATTGAGATTTTCTCAGCACTTGCTAACATTCTTCGGATTCTTTCTGTTGCAGTTTGTAAAGACAGAAAAGCTTAACGCAGGACATGCAACAGCTTAAACATATCTCTGTGTTTGAAAGAGAAAAGTGGAAGAATAACTCCAACCTAGTATGAGCATCTCGGTTCGGGCAGCACACTAGTATAGAAAACCCGCGTTGTACGAATGAGATTTTCTCAGCACTTGCTAACATTTTTCGGATTCTTTCTGTTGCAGTTTTTAAAGACGGGAAGTGAAGAGCACAAACAACAGCTAAAGATATCTCTGTTTGAAGAGAAAGAGGAAGGAAAACTCCAACGTTCTCTAAGCAATTCGATCAGGGAGAACACTAGTATAGAAAACCCGCGTTGTACGAATGAGATTTTCTCAGCACTTGCTAACATTCTTCGGATTCTGTTGTGTTTTAAGACAGGGAAAACTTACGCAGCACATCCAACAGCTCACAATTGTCTTTTGTTGAAAGAGAAAAGTGGAAGCAGATAACAACGTCTCTAAGCAATTCACGGTCAGGGAAACACTAGTATACAGAACCCGCGTTGTGACGATTGAGATTTTTCAACTTGCTACCTTCCTTGTATTCTGTCTTTTGCAGTTTGTAAATACAGACAAACTTAACGCAGGACAACAACAGCTAAAAGATGTCTCTTTTTTGAAAGAGAAATGGAGAGATAACTCCACAACTCTAAGCAGTCGGACTGGGGAGAACACTAGTAGAAAACCCGCGTTGTACGAATGAGATTTTCTCAGCACTTGCTAACATTCTTCGGATTCTTTGTGTTCAGGTTTTTAAGACAGGGAAGCTTAACGCAGGACATCCAACAGCTAAAAGATATCTCTCTGTTTGAAAGAGAAAAGTGGAAGGATACTCCAACGTTCTCAACCAATTCGAACAGGGCGGAACTAGTATAGAAAACCCGCGTTGTACGATGAGATTTTCTCAGCACTTGCTAACATTCTTCGGATTCTTTGTTGCAGTTTGTAAAGACAGGGAAGCTTAACGCAGGACATGAACAGCTTAATATCTTTGTTTGAAAGAGAAAAGTGGAAGATAACTCCAACCTAGTAGAGCAACACGGTTGAGCAACACTACTATAGAAACCAGCATTGTACGATTGAGATTTTCTCAGAACTTGCTAACATTTTTCGGATTCTTTCTGTTGGAGTTTTAAAGACAGGGAAGCTTAACGGGACAAACAACTAAAAGATATCTCTCTGTTTGAAGAGAAAAGAGGAAGGATACTCCAACGTTCTCTAAGCAATTCGATCAGGGCAGAACACTAGTATAGAAACCCGCGTTGTACGAATGAGATTTTCTCAGCACTTGCTAACTTCCTTCGTATTCTGTCTTGTTGCAGTTTGTAAAGAGAGGGAAGCTAAAGCACATCCAAACTAAATGTCTTTTTGTTTGAAAGAGAATGTAAGGATAACAACATCTCTAAGGAGCAACGGTCAAGGCAACACTACTATACAGAACCGCTTTGTACGATTGAGATTTTTCAGAACTTGGTAACATTCCTCGGATTCTTTCTGTTGCAGTTTGTAAAGACAGGGAAAGCTTAACGCAGGACAAACCAACAGCTGAAACGATATCTCTTGTTTGAAAGAGAAAGTGGAAGATAAGTCCACCTACTCTAGCATCGGACTGGGGAGAACACTAGTATAGAAAACCCGCGTTGTACGAATGAGATTTTCTCAGCACTTGCTAACATTCTTCGATTCTTTGTGTTTCAGTTTGTAGAGACAGGAAGCTTAACGCAGCACACAACAGCTAAAATATCTCTGTTTGAAAGAGAAAAGTGTAAGGATAACTCCGTTCTCTAAGCAATTCGATCAGGGCAGAACACTAGTATAGAAAACCCGCGTTGTATGAATGAGATTTTCTCAGCACTTGCTAACATTCCTTGTATTCTTCTGTGCAGTTTGTAAAGAGAGGGAGCTTACGCAGCACATCCAACTAAAGATATCTCTTTGTTGAAAGAGAAAATGGAAGGATAACTGCAACGTTCTCTAAGCAATTCGGGCAAGACAACACTAGTATACAGAACCCGTGTGTACGATTGAGATTTTCTCAGCACTTGGTAACATTCTCGGATTCTGTTGCAGTTTGTAAAGACAGGAAAGCTTAACGCAGGACATCCAACAGCTGAAAGATATCTCTGTGTTTGAAAGAGATAAGTGGAAGCATAACTCCAACCTAGTATGAGCATCTCGGTACGGGCAACTAGTATAGAAAACCCGCGTTGTACGAATGAGATTTTCTCAGCACTTGCTAACATTCTTCGATTTTTTGTGTTTTTGTAAGACAGGGAGCTTAACGCAGGACATCCAAGATCTAAAAGATATCTCTTTGTTTGAAAGAGAAAAGTGGAAGGATAACTCCAACGTCTCAACAATTCGAAGGGCGAACACTAGTATACAGAACGCCTTGTACGATTGAGATTTTCTCAGCACTTGCTAACATTCTTCGGATTCTTTCTGTTGCAGTTTGTAAGACAGAAGCTTAACGCAGGACAAACAACAGCTTAAACATGTCTCTTTGTTTGAAAGAGAAAAGTGGAAGAATAACTCCAACCTAGTATGAGCAACTCGGTTGAGCAGCAACTAGTATAGAAACCCGCGTTGTAGAATGAGATTTTCTCAACTTGCTAACATTTTCGATTCTTTCTGTGCAGTTTTAAAGAGGGAAGCTGAAGGCAGCACATCCAACAGCTAAAAGATATCTCTTGTTTGAAGAGAAAAGAGGAAGGATAAACTCCAACGTTCTCTAAGCAATTCGGTCAGGGTAGAACACTAGTATAGAAAACCCGCGTTGTACGATGAGATTTTCTCACTTGCTAAATTCTTCGAATTCTTTGTGCAGTTTTTAGAGACAGGAAAGCTTACGCAGCAATCCAACAGCTAAAATATCTCCTCTTTGAAAGAGAAAGTGGAAGGATAATCCAACGTTGTGCATTCGGTAGGGAAGAACACTAGTATAGAAACCCGCGTTGTACGAATTGAGATTTTCTCACACTTGCTACCTTCTTGTATTCTGTTTTTGCAGTTTGTAAATACAGAAGCTTAACGCAGGACAACAACAGTAAAAGATCTCTTTGTTTGAAAGAGAAATTGGAGAGATAACTCACCTAGATAAGCAGTTCGTGGGCAAACACTAGAGTAGAACCCGCGTTGTACGATGAGATTTTCTCAGCACTTGCTAACATTCTTCGGATTCTTTGTGTTACGGTTTGTAAGACAGGGAAGCTTTAACGCAGGACATCCAACAGCTAAACGATATCTCTCTGTTTGAAAGAGAAAAGTGGAAGGATACCTCCAACGTTCTCAACAATTCGAACAGGGCGAAACTAGTATAGAAAACCCGTTGTACGAATGAGATTTTCTCAGCACTTGCTAACATTCTTCGGATTCTTCTGTTGCAGTTTGTAAAGACAGGGAAGCTTAACGCAGGACATCCAAGACTCACAAAGATTCTTTTTGTTTGAAAGAGAAAGTGGAAGGATAACACCAATGCTCTAGGAAACGGTCTGTACAACACTACTATACAGAACCCGCGTTGTACGATTGAGATTTTCTCAGAACTTGCTAACATTCCTCGGATTCTTTCTGTTGGTTTGTAAAGAGAGGAAAGCTTAACGCAGGAAAACAACAGCTAAAGATATCTCTCTGTTTGAAAGAGATAAGTGGAAGCATAAGTCCAAGTTCTCTAAGCAATCGACGGGGAACACTAGTATAGAAAACCCGCGTTGTACGAATGAGATTTTCTCACCACTTGCTAACCTTCCTTGTATTCTGTCTTGTGCAGTTTGTAAAGAGAGGGAAGCTGAATTCAGCACATCCAAATGCTAAAAGATATCTCTTTGTTTGAAAGAGAAAACTGGAAGGATAACTCCAACGTTCTGTAAGCAATTCGGTCAAGGTACAACACTACTATACAGAACCCGCGTTGTACGATTGAGATTTTCTCAGAACTTGTAACATTCCTCGGATTCTTGATGTTGCAGTTTGTAAAGAGAGGAAAGCTTAACGCAGGACATCCAACAGCTGAAAGATATCTCTCTGTTTGAAAGAGATAACTGAAAGCATAAGTCCACCTAGTATGAGCATCTCGGTACGGGCAGAATACTAGTATAGAAAACCCACGTTGTACGAATGAGATTTTCTCAGCACTTGCTAACATTCCTCGGATTCTTTCTCTTGGAGTTTGTAGAGACAGGGAAGTTTAACGCAGGACAAACAACAGCTAAACGATGTCTCTTTGTTTGAAAGAGAAAAGTGGAAGGATAACTCCAACGTTCTCTAAGCAATTCGATCAGGGCAGAACACTAGTATACAGAACCCGTGTTGTACGATTGAGATTTTCTCAGCACTTGCTAACATTCTTCGGATTCTTTCTGTTGCAGTTTGTAAAGACAGAAAAGCTTAACGCAGGACATGCAACAGCTTAAACATATCTCTGTGTTTGAAAGAGAAAAGTGGAAGAATAACTCCAACCTAGTATGAGCATCTCGGTTCGGGCAACACACTAGTATAGAAAACCCGCGTTGTACGAATGAGATTTTTCAGCACTTGCTAACCTTCCTTGTATTCTTTCTCTTGGAGTTTGTAGAGACAGGGAAGTTTAACGCACGACAAACAACAGCTAAACGATGTCTCTTTGTTTGAAAGAGAAAAGTGGAAGGATAACTCCAACGTTCTCTAAGCAATTCGATCAGGGCAGAACACTAGTATACAGAACCCGCGTTGTACGAATGAGATTTTCTCAGCACTTGCTAACATTCTTCGGATTCTTCCTGTTGCAGTTTGTAAAGACAGGGAAGCTTAACGCAGGACATCCAAGAACTCACACATGTCTTTTTGTTTGAAAGAGAATAGTAGCAAGATAACACCAATCTACTAGGAGCAACACGGTCTGTGCACAACACTACTATACAGAACCAGCATTGTACGATTGAGATTTTCTCAGAACTTGCTAACATTCCTCGGATTCTTTCTGTTGGAGTTTGTAGAGACAGGGAAGCTTAACGCAGGACAAACAACAGCTAAACGATGTCTCTTTGTTTGAAAGAGAAAAGTGGAAGGATAACTCCAACCTACTCTAAGCAACTCGGACTGGGGAGAACACTAGTATAGAAAACCCGCGTTGTACGAATGAGATTTTCTCAGCACTTGCTAACATTCTTCGAATTCTTTGTGTTTCAGTTTGTAGAGACAGGGAAACTTACGCAGCACAACCAACAGCTAAAAGATATCTCTCTGTTTGAAAGAGAAAAGTGTAAGGATACCTCCAACGTTCTCTAAGCAATTCGATCAGGGCAGAACACTAGTATAGAAAACCCGCGTTGTACGATTGAGATTTTCTCAGCACTTGCTAACATTCTTCGGATTCTTTCTGTTGCAGTTTGTAAAGACACAGAAGCTTAACGCAGGACATGTAACAGCTTAAACATATCTCTGTGTTTGAAAGAGAAAAGTGGAAGAATAACTCCTAGTATGAGCAACTCGGTTCGAGCAGCACACTAGTATAGAAAACCCGCGTTGTACGAATGAGATTTTCTCAGCACTTGCTAACATTTTTCGGATCCTTTCTGTTGCAGTTTTTAAAGACCGGGAAGCTGAAGGCAGCACATCCAACAGCTAAAAGATATCTCTCTGTTTGAAGAGAAAGAGGAGGAAACTCCAACGTTCTCTAAGCAATTCGATCAGGGCAGAACACTAGTATAGAAAACCCGCGTTGTACGAATGAGATTTTCTCAGCACTTGCTAACATTCTTCGGATTCTTCCTGTTGCAGTTTGTAAAGACAGGGAAGCTTAACGCAGGACATCCAAACTCAAAGAATCTCTTTTTGAAAGAGAATAGTAGCAGGATAACACCAATCTACTAGGAGCAACACGGGTGCACAACACTACTATACAGAACCAGCGTACGATTGAGATTTTCAGCTTGCTAACATTCCTCGGATTCTTTCTGTTGGAGTTTGTAAGACAGGGAAGCTTAACGCAGGACAAACAACAGCTAAACGATATCTCTTTGTTTGAAAGAGAAAAGTGGAAGAATAACTCAACCTACTAAGCAACTCGGTGGGGAGAACTAGTGTAGAAAACCCGCGTTGTACGAATGAGATTTTCTCAGCACTTGCTAACATTCTTCGAATTCTTTGTGTTTCAGTTTGTAAGACAGGGAAACTTACGCAGCACAACCAACAGCTAAAAGATATCTCTCTGTTTGAAAGAGAAAAGTGTAAGGATACCTCCAACGTTCTCTAAGCAATTCGATCAGGGCAGAACACTAGTATAGAAAACCCGCGTTGTATGAATGAGATTTTCTCACCACTTGCTAACCTTCCTTGTATTCTGTCTTGTGCAGTTTGTAAAGAGAGGGAAGCTGAACGCAGCACATCCAACAGCTAAAAGATATCTCTTTGTTTGAAAGAGAAATGGAAGGATAACTCAACGTTCTCTAAGCAATTCGGTCAAGGTACAACTACTATACAGAACCCGCGTTGTACGATTGAGATTTTCTCAGAACTTGGTAACATTCCTGATTCTTGATGTTGCAGTTTGTAAAGAGAGGAAAGATTAACGCAGGAATCCAACAGCTGAAAGATATCTCTCTGTTTGAAAGAGATAAGTGGAAGCATAAGTCCACCTAGTATGAGCATCTCGGTAGGGCGGAACACTAGTAAGAAAACCCGCGTTGTACGAATGAGATTTTCTCAGCACTTGCTAACATTCTTCGAATTCTTTGTGTTCAGTTTGTAGAGACAGGGAACTTACGCAGGACATCCAACAGCTAAAAGATATCTCTTTGTTTGAAAGAGAAAAGTGGAAGGATAACTCCAACGTTCTAAGCAATTCGATCAGGGCAAACTAGTATACAGAACCCGCGTTGTACGATTGAGATTTTCTCAGCACTTGCTAACATTCTTCGGATTCTTTCTGTTGCAGTTTGTAAAGACACAGCTTAACGCAGGAATGTAACAGCTTAAACATATCTCTGTGTTTGAAAGAGAAAAGTGGAAGAATAACTCCAACCTAGTATGAGCATCTCGGTTCGAGCAGCACACTAGTATAGAAAACCCGCGTTGTACGAATGAGATTTTCTCAGCACTTGCTAACATTTTTCGGATTCTTTCTGTTGCAGTTTAAAGACCGGGAAGTTAGGCAAGCACATCCAACAGCTAAAAGATATCTCTCTGTTTGAAAGAAAAGAGGAAGGAAACTCCAACGTTCTCTAAGCAATTCGAGGGTAGAACACTAGTATAGAAAACCCGCGTTGTACGAATGAGATTTCTCAGCACTTGCTAACATTCTTCGGAATTCTTTGTGTGCATTTTCTAGAGACAGGAAAAACTTACGCAGCACATCCAAGCTAAAAATATCTCCTTTTGTTTGAAAGAGAAAAGTGGAAGGATAACTCCAACGTCTCTAGAGCAATTCGGTCAGGGAAGAACACTAGTATACAGAACCCGCGTTGTACGATTGAGATTTTCTCACCACTTGCTTACCTTCCTTGTATTCTGTCTTTTGCAGTTTGTAAATACAGAATTAACGCAGGACAAACAACAGTAAAAGATATCTCTTTGTTTGAAGAGAAAGTGGAGAGATAACTCCAACCTAAGCAGTTCGGTCGGGCAGAACACTAGAGTAGAAAACCCGCGTTGTACGAATGAGATTTTCTCAGCACTTGCTAACATTCTTCGGATCTTTGTGTTACGGTTTTTAAGACAGGGAAGCTTAAGCACATCCAACAGCTAAAAGATATTCTCTGTTTGAAAGAGA
Source organism: Phascolarctos cinereus (assembly GCF_003287225.1). Classification (NCBI taxonomy): domain Eukaryota; kingdom Metazoa; phylum Chordata; class Mammalia; order Diprotodontia; family Phascolarctidae; genus Phascolarctos; species Phascolarctos cinereus. The sequence goes on from NW_027555174.1 coordinate 10,232, forward strand.
AAAG
>NW_027555175.1:0-10162 GCF_003287225.1 Phascolarctos cinereus
AGACAGGGAACCTTAACGCAGGACATCCAACTGCTAAAAGATATCTCTTTGTTTCAAAGAGAAAAGTGGAAGGATAACTCAACGTTCTCTAAGCAATTCGGTCCAGGCAGACACGGCTATACAGAACAGCGTTGTATGGTTGAGATTTTCTCAGCACTTGCTAACATTCCTCGTTTTCTTTCTTTTGCAGTTTGTAAAGACAGGGAACCTTAACGCAGGACATCCAACTGCTAAAAGATATCTCTTTGTTTCAAAGAGAAAAGTGGAAGGATAACTCAACGTTCTCTAAGCAATTCGGTCCAGGCACGACACGGCTATACAGAACCAGCGTTGTATGGTTGAGATTTTCTCAGCACTTGCTAACATTCCTTTTATTCTTTCTTTTGCAGTTTGTAAAGACAGGGAACCTTAACGCAGGACATCCAACTGCTAAAAGATATCTCTTTGTTTCAAAGAGAAAAGTGGAAGGATAACTCCGTTCTCTAAGCAATTCGGTCCAGGCAGACACGGCTATACAGAACAGCGTTGTATGGTTGAGATTTTCTCAGCACTTGCTAACATTCCTTTTATTCTTTCTTTTGCAGTTTGTAAGACAGGGAACCTTAACGCAGGACATCCAACTGCTAAAAGATATCTCTTTGTTTCAAAGAGAAAAGTGGAAGGATAACTCCAACGTTCTCTAAGCAATTCGGTCCAGGCAGACACGGCTATACAGAACCAGCGTTGTATGGTTGAGATTTTCTCAGCACTTGCTAACATTCCTCGTTTTCTTTCTTTTGCAGTTTGTAAAGACAGGGAACCTTAACGCAGGACATCCAACTGCTAAAAGATATCTCTTTGTTTCAAAGAGAAAAGTGGAAGGATAACTCAACGTTCTCTAAGCAATTCGGTCCAGGCACGACACGGCTATACAGAACCAGCGTTGTATGGTTGAGATTTTCTCAGCACTTGCTAACATTCCTTTTATTCTTTCTTTTGCAGTTTGTAGAGACAGGGAACCTTAACGCAGGACATCCAACTGCTAAAAGATATCTCTTTGTTTCAAAGAGAAAAGTGGAAGGATAACTCCAAGTTCCTAAGCAATTCGGTCCAGGCAGACACGGCTATACAGAACCAGCGTTGTATGGTTGAGATTTTCTCAGCACTTGCTAACATTCCTCGTTTCTTTCTTTTGCAGTTTGTAAAGACAGGGAACCTTAACGCAGGACATCCAACTGCTAAAAGATATCTCTTTGTTTCAAAGAGAAAAGTGGAAGGATAACTGCAACGTTCTCTAAGCAATTCGGTCCAGGCACGACACGGCTATACAGAACCAGCGTTGTATGGTTGAGATTTTCTCAGCACTTGCTAACATTCCTCGTATTCTTTCTTTTGCAGTTTGTAAAGACAGGGAACCTTAACGCAGGACATCCAACTGCTAAAAGATATCTCTTTGTTTCAAAGAGAAAAGTGGAAGGATAACTCCAACGTTCTCTAAGCAATTCGGTCCAGGCAGAAGACGGCTATACAGAACCAGCGTTGTATGGTTGAGATTTTCTCAGCACCTGCTAACATTCCTCGTATTCTTTCTTTTGCAGTTTGTAAAGACAGGGAACCTTAACGCAGGACATCCAACTGCTAAAAGATATCTCTTTGTTTCAAAGTGAAAAGTGGAAGGATAACTCAACGTTCTCTAAGCAATTCGGTCCAGGCACGACACGGCTATACAGAACCAGCGTTGTATGGTTGAGATTTTCTCAGCACTTGCTAACATTCCTTTTATTCTTTCTTTTGCAGTTTGTAGAGACAGGGAACCTTAACGCAGGACATCCAACTGCTAAAAGATATCTCTTTGTTTCAAAGAGAAAAGTGGAAGGATAACTCCAAGTTCTCTAAGCAATTCGGTCCAGGCAGACACGGCTATACAGAACCAGCGTTGTATGGTTGAGATTTTCTCAGCACTTGCTAACATTCCTCGTTTTCTTTCTTTTGCAGTTTGTAAAGACAGGGAACCTTAACGCAGGACATCCAACTGCTAAAAGATATCTCTTTGTTTCAAAGAGAAAAGTGGAAGGATAACTGCAACGTTCTCTAAGCAATTCGGTCCAGGCAGTACACGGCTATACAGAACCAGCGTTGTATGGTTGAGATTTTCTCAGCACTTGCTAACATTCCTCGTATTCTTTCTTTTGCAGTTTGTAAAGACAGGGAACCTTAACGCAGGACATCCAACTGCTAAAAGATATCTCTTTGTTTCAAAGAGAAAAGTGGAAGGATAACTCAACGTTCTCTAAGCAATTCGGTCCAGGCAGACACGGCTATACAGAAGCGTTGTATGGTTGAGATTTTCTCAGCACTTGCTAACATTCCTCGTTTTCTTTCTTTTGCAGTTTGTAAAGACAGGGAACCTTAACGCAGGACATCCAACTGCTAAAAGATATCTCTTTGTTTCAAAGAGAAAAGTGGAAGGATAACTGCAACGTTCTCTAAGCAATTCGGTCCAGGCACGACACGGCTATACAGAACCAGCGTTGTATGGTTGAGATTTTCTCAGCACTTGCTAACATTCCTTTTTTCTTTCTTTTGCAGTTTGTAAGACAGGGAACCTTAACGCAGGACATCCAACTGCTAAAAGATATCTCTTTGTTTCAAAGAGAAAAGTGGAAGGATAACTCAAGTTCTCTAAGCAATTCGGTCCAGGCAGACACGGCTATACAGAACCAGCGTTGTATGGTTGAGATTTTCTCAGCACTTGCTAACATTCCTCTTTTCTTTCTTTTGCAGTTTGTAAAGACAGGGAACCTTAACGCAGGACATCCAACTGCTAAAAGATATCTCTTTGTTTCAAAGAGAAAAGTGGAAGGATAACTCAACGTTCTCTAAGCAATTCGGTCCAGGCACGACACGGCTATACAGAACCAGCGTTGTATGGTTGAGATTTTCTCAGCACTGCTAACATTCCTTTTATTCTTTCTTTTGCAGTTTGTAAGACAGGGAACCTTAACGCAGGACATCCAACTGCTAAAAGATATCTCTTTGTTTCAAAGAGAAAAGTGGAAGGATAACTCCAACGTTCTCTAAGCAATTCGGTCCAGGCAGACACGGCTATACAGAAGCAGCGTTGTATGGTTGAGATTTTCTCAGCACTTGCTAACATTCCTCGTTTTCTTTCTTTTGCAGTTTGTAAAGACAGGGAACCTTAACGCAGGACATCCAACTGCTAAAAGATATCTCTTTGTTTCAAAGAGAAAAGTGGAAGGATAACTCAACGTTCTCTAAGCAATTCGGTCCAGGCACGACACGGCTATACAGAACCAGCGTTGTATGGTTGAGATTTTCTCAGCACCTGCTAACATTCCTTTTATTCTTTCTTTTGCAGTTTGTAGAGACAGGGAACCTTAACGCAGGACATCCAACTGCTAAAAGATATCTCTTTGTTTCAAAGAGAAAAGTGGAAGGATAACTCAACGTTCTCTAAGCAATTCGGTCCAGGCAGACACGGCTATACAGAACAGCGTTGTATGGTTGAGATTTTCTCAGCACTTGCTAACATTCCTCGTTTTTTTCTTTTGCAGTTTGTAAAGACAGGGAACCTTAACGCAGGACATCCAACTGCTAAAAGATATCTCTTTGTTTCAAAGAGAAAAGTGGAAGGATAACTCAACGTTCTCTAAGCAATTCGGTCCAGGCAGACACGGCTATACAGAACCAGCGTTGTATGGTTGAGATTTTCTCAGCACTGCTAACATTCCTTTTATTCTTTCTTTTGCAGTTTGTAAGACAGGGAACCTTAACGCAGGACATCCAACTGCTAAAAGATATCTCTTTGTTTCAAAGAGAAAAGTGGAAGGATAACTCCAAGTTCTCTAAGCAATTCGGTCCAGGCGACACGGCTATACAGAACAGCGTTGTATGGTTGAGATTTTCTCAGCACTGCTAACATTCCTCGTTTTCTTTCTTTTGCAGTTTGTAAAGACAGGGAACCTTAACGCAGGACATCCAACTGCTAAAAGATATCTCTTTGTTTCAAAGAGAAAAGTGGAAGGATAACTGCAACGTTCTCTAAGCAATTCGGTCCAGGCAGACACGGCTATACAGAACCAGCGTTGTATGGTTGAGATTTTCTCAGCACTTGCTAACATTCCTCGTTTCTTTCTTTTGCAGTTTGTAAAGACAGGGAACCTTAACGCAGGACATCCAACTGCTAAAAGATATCTCTTTGTTTCAAAGAGAAAAGTGGAAGGATAACTCCAACGTTCTCTAAGCAATTCGGTCCAGGCAGACACGGCTATACAGAACCAGCGTTGTATGGTTGAGATTTTCTCAGCACTGCTAACATTCCTCGTTTTCTTTCTTTTGCAGTTTGTAAAGACAGGGAACCTTAACGCAGGACATCCAACTGCTAAAAGATATCTCTTTGTTTCAAAGTGAAAAGTGGAAGGATAACTGCAACGTTCTCTAAGCAATTCGGTCCAGGCACGACACGGCTATACAGAACAGCGTTGTATGGTTGAGATTTTCTCAGCACTTGCTAACATTCCTTTTTCTTTCTTTTGCAGTTTGTAAAGACAGGGAACCTTAACGCAGGACATCCAACTGCTAAAAGATATCTCTTTGTTTCAAAGAGAAAAGTGGAAGGATAACTCAAGTTCTCTAAGCAATTCGGTCCAGGCAGACACGGCTATACAGAACCAGCGTTGTATGGTTGAGATTTTCTCAGCACTGCTAACATTCCTCGTTTTCTTTCTTTTGCAGTTTGTAAAGACAGGGAACCTTAACGCAGGACATCCAACTGCTAAAAGATATCTCTTTGTTTCAAAGAAAAGTGGAAGGATAACTGCAACGTTCTCTAAGCAATTCGGTCCAGGCACGACACGGCTATACAGAACCAGCGTTGTATGGTTGAGATTTTCTCAGCACTGCTAACATTCCTTTTATTCTTTCTTTTGCAGTTTGTAAGACAGGGAACCTTAACGCAGGACATCCAACTGCTAAAAGATATCTCTTTGTTTCAAAGAGAAAAGTGGAAGGATAACTCCAAGTTCTCTAAGCAATTCGGTCCAGGCAGACACGGCTATACAGAACAGCGTTGTATGGTTGAGATTTTCTCAGCACTTGCTAACATTCCTCGTTTTCTTTCTTTTGCAGTTTGTAAAGACAGGGAACCTTAACGCAGGACATCCAACTGCTAAAAGATATCTCTTTGTTTCAAAGAGAAAAGTGGAAGGATAACTGCAACGTTCTCTAAGCAATTCGGTCCAGGCACGACACGGCTATACAGAACCAGCGTTGTATGGTTGAGATTTTCTCAGCACTGCTAACATTCCTTTTATTCTTTCTTTTGCAGTTTGTAGAGACAGGGAACCTTAACGCAGGACATCCAACTGCTAAAAGATATCTCTTTGTTTCAAAGAGAAAAGTGGAAGGATAACTCCAAGTTCTCTAAGCAATTCGGTCCAGGCAGACACGGCTATACAGAAGCAGGTTGTATGGTTGAGATTTTCTCAGCACTTGCTAACATTCCTCGTTTTCTTTCTTTTGCAGTTTGTAAAGACAGGGAACCTTAACGCAGGACATCCAACTGCTAAAAGATATCTCTTTGTTTCAAAGAGAAAAGTGGAAGGATAACTCAACGTTCTCTAAGCAATTCGGTCCAGGCAGACACGGCTATACAGAACAGCGTTGTATGGTTGAGATTTTCTCAGCACTTGCTAACATTCCTTTTTTCTTTCTTTTGCAGTTTGTAAGACAGGGAACCTTAACGCAGGACATCCAACTGCTAAAAGATATCTCTTTGTTTCAAAAGAAAAGTGGAAGGATAACTCAAGTTCTCTAAGCAATTCGGTCCAGGCAGACACGGCTATACAGAACAGCGTTGTATGGTTGAGATTTTCTCAGCACTTGCTAACATTCCTCGTTTCTTTCTTTTGCAGTTTGTAAAGACAGGGAACCTTAACGCAGGACATCCAACTGCTAAAAGATATCTCTTTGTTTCAAAGAGAAAAGTGGAAGGATAACTCAACGTTCTCTAAGCAATTCGGTCCAGGCACGACACGGCTATACAGAACAGCGTTGTATGGTTGAGATTTTCTCAGCACTTGCTAACATTCCTTTTATTCTTTCTTTTGCAGTTTGTAAGACAGGGAACCTTAACGCAGGACATCCAACTGCTAAAAGATATCTCTTTGTTTCAAAGAGAAAAGTGGAAGGATAACTCCAACGTTCTCTAAGCAATTCGGTCCAGGCAGACACGGCTATACAGAACAGCGTTGTATGGTTGAGATTTTCTCAGCACTTGCTAACATTCCTTTTATTCTTTCTTTTGCAGTTTGTAAGACAGGGAACCTTAACGCAGGACATCCAACTGCTAAAAGATATCTCTTTGTTTCAAAGAGAAAAGTGGAAGGATAACTCCGTTCTCTAAGCAATTCGGTCCAGGCAGACACGGCTATACAGAACCAGCGTTGTATGGTTGAGATTTTCTCAGCACTTGCTAACATTCCTCGTTTTCTTTCTTTTGCAGTTTGTAAAGACAGGGAACCTTAACGCAGGACATCCAACTGCTAAAAGATATCTCTTTGTTTCAAAGTGAAAAGTGGAAGGATAACTCAACGTTCTCTAAGCAATTCGGTCCAGGCACACACGGCTATACAGAACCAGCGTTGTATGGTTGAGATTTTCTCAGCACTTGCTAACATTCCTTTTATTCTTTCTTTTGCAGTTTGTAAAGACAGGGAACCTTAACGCAGGACATCCAACTGCTAAAAGATATCTCTTTGTTTCAAAGAGAAAAGTGGAAGGATAACTCAAGTTCTCTAAGCAATTCGGTCCAGGCAGACACGGCTATACAGAACCAGCGTTGTATGGTTGAGATTTTCTCAGCACTTGCTAACATTCCTCGTTTTCTTTCTTTTGCAGTTTGTAAAGACAGGGAACCTTAACGCAGGACATCCAACTGCTAAAAGATATCTCTTTGTTTCAAAGAAAAGTGGAAGGATAACTCCAACGTTCTCTAAGCAATTCGGTCCAGGCAGACACGGCTATACAGAACCAGCGTTGTATGGTTGAGATTTTCTCAGCACTTGCTAACATTCCTCGTATTCTTTCTTTTGCAGTTTGTAAAGACAGGGAACCTTAACGCAGGACATCCAACTGCTAAAAGATATCTCTTTGTTTCAAAGAGAAAAGTGGAAGGATAACTCAACGTTCTCTAAGCAATTCGGTCCAGGCAGACACGGCTATACAGAAGCGTTGTATGGTTGAGATTTTCTCAGCACTGCTAACATTCCTCGTTTTTTTCTTTTGCAGTTTGTAAAGACAGGGAACCTTAACGCAGGACATCCAACTGCTAAAAGATATCTCTTTGTTTCAAAGAAAAGTGGAAGGATAACTCAACGTTCTCTAAGCAATTCGGTCCAGGCAGACACGGCTATACAGAACAGCGTTGTATGGTTGAGATTTTCTCAGCACTTGCTAACATTCCTTTTTTCTTTCTTTTGCAGTTTGTAAAGACAGGGAACCTTAACGCAGGACATCCAACTGCTAAAAGATATCTCTTTGTTTCAAAGAAAAGTGGAAGGATAACTCAACGTTCTCTAAGCAATTCGGTCCAGGCACGACACGGCTATACAGAAGCAGCGTTGTATGGTTGAGATTTTCTCAGCACTTGCTAACATTCCTCGTTTTCTTTCTTTTGCAGTTTGTAAAGACAGGGAACCTTAACGCAGGACATCCAACTGCTAAAAGATATCTCTTTGTTTCAAAAGAAAAGTGGAAGGATAACTCAACGTTCTCTAAGCAATTCGGTCCAGGCAGACACGGCTATACAGAACCAGCGTTGTATGGTTGAGATTTTCTCAGCACCTGCTAACATTCCTTTTATTCTTTCTTTTGCAGTTTGTAAGACAGGGAACCTTAACGCAGGACATCCAACTGCTAAAAGATATCTCTTTGTTTCAAAGAGAAAAGTGGAAGGATAACTCCAAGTTCCTAAGCAATTCGGTCCAGGCAGACACGGCTATACAGAACCAGCGTTGTATGGTTGAGATTTTCTCAGCACTTGCTAACATTCCTCGTTTTCTTTCTTTTGCAGTTTGTAAAGAGGGAACCTTAACGCAGGACATCCAACTGCTAAAAGATATCTCTTTGTTTCAAAGAGAAAAGTGGAAATAACTCAAGTTCTCTAAGCAATTCGGTCCAGGCAGACACGGCTATACAGAACAGCGTTGTATGGTTGAGATTTTCTCAGCACTTGCTAACATTCCTTTTATTCTTTCTTTTGCAGTTTGTAAGACAGGGAACCTTAACGCAGGACATCCAACTGCTAAAGATATCTCTTTGTTTCAAAGAGAAAAGTGGAAGGATAACTCAACGTTCTCTAAGCAATTCGGTCCAGGCAGACACGGCTATACAGAACAGCGTTGTATGGTTGAGATTTTCTCAGCACTGCTAACATTCCTCGTTTTCTTTCTTTTGCAGTTTGTAAAGACAGGGAACCTTAACGCAGGACATCCAACTGCTAAAAGATATCTCTTTGTTTCAAAGAGAAAAGTGGAAGGATAACTCCAACGTTCTCTAAGCAATTCGGTCCAGGCAGACACGGCTATACAGAACCAGCGTTGTATGGTTGAGATTTTCTCAGCACTTGCTAACATTCCTTTTATTCTTTCTTTTGCAGTTTGTAAGACAGGGAACCTTAACGCAGGACATCCAACTGCTAAAGATATCTCTTTGTTTCAAAGAGAAAAGTGGAAGGATAACTCAACGTTCTCTAAGCAATTCGGTCCAGGCAGACACGGCTATACAGAACAGCGTTGTATGGTTGAGATTTTCTCAGCACTTGCTAACATTCCTCGTTTTCTTTCTTTTGCAGTTTGTAAAGACAGGGAACCTTAACGCAGGACATCCAACTGCTAAAAGATATCTCTTTGTTTCAAAGTGAAAAGTGGAAGGATAACTCCAACGTTCTCTAAGCAATTCGGTCCAGGCACGACACGGCTATACAGAACCAGCGTTGTATGGTTGAGATTTTCTCAGCACCTGCTAACATTCCTTATTCTTTCTTTTGCAGTTTGTAAGACAGGGAACCTTAACGCAGGACATCCAACTGCTAAAAGATATCTCTTTGTTTCAAAGAGAAAAGTGGAAGGATAACTCCAAGTTCCTAAGCAATTCGGTCCAGGCAGACACGGCTATACAGAACAGCGTTGTATGGTTGAGATTTTCTCAGCACTTGCTAACATTCCTCGTTTTTTTTTTTGCAGTTTGTAAAGACAGGGAACCTTAACGCAGGACATCCAACTGCTAAAAGATATCTCTTTGTTTCAAAGAGAAAAGTGGAAGGATAACTGCAACGTTCTCTAAGCAATTCGGTCCAGGCAGACACGGCTATACAGAACCAGCGTTGTATGGTTGAGATTTTCTCAGCACTGCTAACATTCCTTTTATTCTTTCTTTTGCAGTTTGTAAGACAGGGAACCTTAACGCAGGACATCCAACTGCTAAAAGATATCTCTTTGTTTCAAAGAGAAAAGTGGAAGGATAACTCAAGTTCTCTAAGCAATTCGGTCCAGGCAGACACGGCTATACAGAACAGCGTTGTATGGTTGAGATTTTCTCAGCACTTGCTAACATTCCTCGTTTTCTTTCTTTTGCAGTTTGTAAAGACAGGGAACCTTAACGCAGGACATCCAACTGCTAAAAGATATCTCTTTGTTTCAAAGAAAAGTGGAAGGATAACTGCAACGTTCTCTAAGCAATTCGGTCCAGGCACGACACGGCTATACAGAACCAGCGTTGTATGGTTGAGATTTTCTCAGCACCTGCTAACATTCCTTTTATTCTTTCTTTTGCAGTTTGTAAAGACAGGGAACCTTAACGCAGGACATCCAACTGCTAAAAGATATCTCTTTGTTTCAAAGAGAAAAGTGGAAGGATAACTCCAACGTTCTCTAAGCAATTCGGTCCAGGCAGACACGGCTATACAGAAGCGTTGTATGGTTGAGATTTTCTCAGCACTGCTAACATTCCTCGTTTTCTTTCTTTTGCAGTTTGTAAAGACAGGGAACCTTAACGCAGGACATCCAACTGCTAAAAGATATCTCTTTGTTTCAAAGAGAAAAGTGGAAATAACTGCAACGTTCTCTAAGCAATTCGGTCCAGGCACGACACGGCTATAACAGAA
>NW_027555176.1:0-10141 GCF_003287225.1 Phascolarctos cinereus
ACAGAGAGTCAGACACAAAAAGGTAGGTGAGAAAAAGAAACATGGAGCATGGATGGGCAGAGTAGGACAGATGGACAGATTGACACCAAGCAAGATAGGAATGTGAAGAGATGAGGAAATTCTGGGCGAGAGACATGACAGAGAGGAGAGAGAGCCAGGAGAGAATAGGAAGTAGAAAGGGACATAGAGAAAATGAATCAGGAGAGAGAAAGAGAGAGAATAGAGCCAGGGAGAAATACAGAGAGAGACTGAGACAGAGAAAGAGATTGGGAGAGAGTGAGACAGACAGACAGACATGGGGAGAGGGAGAGAGGAGAGAGAGAGAGAGAGAGAGAGAGAGAGAGAGAGAGAGAGAGAGAGAGAGAGAGAGAGAGAGAGAGAGACAGTACAGGAGGAGGTGGAGGAGGTAAGCAGGGAAAAAGAAAGATAGCCTGAGTGAGAAAGTAAGTCAGAGGAAAAAGAAAAAAGTTAGTGAGAGAAATAGAGAATTTCAGATATAGGGATGGATAGAAAGTCAGCTCAAGTAAGGGACAGACGTGGAGGCTGAAACATAGTGGGAGACACAAACAGAGAGACAAGGAAGGAAAGAAAGAGATGTAGCATGGCAGAAAAACATGGTGAGACAGGAATTCAGAGCAAAAGAGTACAGAGGAAGGGAAACAGTGAAATAGGACAAGAAGTATAACAATGGAGAAGGAAGTAGCAGATAGTGAAGAACTGGAAGAGAGATACTATGTAAAACAAAAGGATAGAGTGAACATGGAGAGAGTGATGGATCGATGGAGAAGTAGAATCAGAGAGGAAAAATAGAAGGGGAGAGACAAAGATAGGAGACGAAAAGCAGCAAGAGTCGGTAGGAGAGAGTCACAGAGATATGTCAATTAGGGGAGAGAGAGAAGACAGGCAGAAACAATGAAGGAGGAAAAAGGGACAGAGATAATACAATGGAGAGAGCCAGAGATATACAGGGACACAGGGAAGGAGCGAGAGATACAGAGGGAGAGGGAGAGGGAGAGGAGAGGGAGAGAGAGAGGGAGAGGGAGAGAGAGAGAGAGAGAGAGAGAGAGAGAGAGAGAGAGAGAGAGAGAGAGAGAGAGAGAGAGAGTGACGGAGAGAGAGAGACAGAGACAGACAGAATTAGCGAGGAATAGACACGGTGAGAAGAGTAAAGACATAGAAAAGGAAATATAAAGGGAGGGAGTGCAGAGACAATAATGGACGTGACAAAAAATAAACAGGTATGATGGATATGCAGAGTAGGATAGATAGACTGATAGAAACCAAACAAGCCATTCACTAAAAGAGACTTGCAAATTGTAGGAGAGAGAAATCACAGACAGAGAGAGACAGGATAGAATGGAAGAGTTAAGGGACATAGAGAAAACCAATCAGAACAGGAGAGAGAAAGAGACATGATAGAGCCAGAGAGAAATAGAGAGACAGAGACCAAGACTGATACAGAGATTGGGAGCGAGAGAGAGAGAGAGAGAGAGAGAGAGAGAGAGAGAGAGAGAGAGAGAGAGAGACAGACAGACAGACAGACAGACAGACACACAGACATGAAGAGAGAGAGAGAGAGAGAGAAGAAGAAACAGAGAAGCAGGAGACAAAAAGAGAGAGGCGGTGTGGAGGAGCTGGAGAAGAGTTGTAGGACAGTTAGGGCAAAATAAAACAAAGCCTAAGGTAGAAAAGGCAAGGGAGAGTAAAAAGTAAAAGAGGTAAAAAAGTGTAAGAGTAAAAAGGTTAAGAAAAAAAGTAAAGAATATAAGTGGTAGAAAGGAGAGACAGATAGGAAAGAATTAGAAAATAAGGGAGAGAAAGTGTGACGAGGGGGAAAAGAAAGAAAAGAAAAAAGACAAAAGGAGGAAGGGTAATTTCAGAAACAAGAATGGCGGTGACAGAAAAGAAACAGGGAAACATGCAGAGAGACGATATCACAGACATACAGGAGGGACGTCAAAACAAATGACCAGAAAAAGATACGTAAATTGTGTGAGAGAGAGAGACATGAGAGAGGCCAGACAGATAGAATAGTATCGGAAGTAAAGGTGACATACAGAAAAAACCAATCAGGAAGAGAAAGAACCCAAGGAGAGGTGACAAACAAAGCAAGGAGACACAGAGACGCAAAGAGAAAAAGAAAGAGAGAGAGAGAGAGAGAGAGAGAGAGACAGACAGACAGACAGACAGACAGACAGTACAGGAGGAGGTGGAGGAGGTAAGCAGGGAAAAAGAAACATAGCCTAAGTGAGAAAGTAAGTGAGAGGAAAAAGAAAAAAGTTAGTGAGAGAAATAGAGAATTTTCAGATATAGGGATGGATAGAAAGTCAGCTCAAGTAAGGGACAGACATGGAGGCTGAAACATAGTGGGAGACACAAACAGAGAGACAAGGAAGGAAAGAAAGAGATGTAGTATGGCAGAAAAAAATGGTGAGACAGGAATTCAGAGCAAAAGAATAGAGAGGAAGGAAATCAGTGAAATAGGGCAAGAAGTATAAAATTGGAGAAGGAAGGAGCAGATGGAGAAGAATTGGAAGAGAGATACTGTGTAAAACAAAAGGATAGATTGAACATGGAGAGACTGATGGATCGATGGAAAAGTGGAAACTGAGAGGAAAGATAGAGAGTGATCGACAAAGATTGGAGAAGAAAAGCAGCCAGATTAGGTAACAGAGAGACACAGAGACAAATCAGTAGAGGGAGAGAGACACACAGAGAGAAGGTGGAAAGGGAGAAACAATGCAGAGAGCCAGAGATATGAAGACAGAGAGAGAGACAGAAAAAGAGAGAGAGAGAGAGAGAGAGAGAGAGAGAGAGAGAGAGAGAGAGAGAGAGAGAGAGAGAGACAGTACAGGAGGAGGTGGAGGAGGTAAGCAGGGAAAAAGAAACATAGCCTAAGTGAGAAAGTAAGTGACAGGAAAAAGAAAAAAGTTAGTGAGAGAAATAGAGAAATTTCAGATATAGGGATTAACAGAAAGTCAGCTCAAGTGAGGGACAGACATGGAGGCTGAAACATAGTGGGAAACACAAACAGAGAGACAAGGAAGGAAAGAAAGAGATGTAGCATGGCAGAAAAATAATGGTGAGACAGGAATTCAGAGCAAAAGAGTAGAGAGGAAGGGAAACAGTGAAATAGGGTAAGAAGGATAAAATTGGAGAAGGAAGTAGCAGATGGAGACGAATTGGAAGAGAGATACTGTGTAAAACAAAAGGATAGATTGAACATGGAGAGAGTGATGGATCAATGGAGAAGTAGAATCAGAGAGGAAAGATAGAGAGGGATAGACAAAGATAGGAGAAATAAAGCAGCCAGATTAGGTAACAGAGAGACACAGAGACAAATCAATAGAGGGAGAGAAACAACACAGAGAGAAGGAAGAAAGGAGGAGAAACAATGGAGAGAGCCAGAGATATGAAGACAGACAGAGAAAGACAGAAAGAGAGAGAGAGAGAAAGAGAGAGAGAGAGAGAGAGAGAGAGAGAGAGAGAGAGAGAGAGAGAGAGAGAGAATATTACCCAGGAATACATAGGGTGAGAGGAGAAAAGGGATAGAAAAGGAAATATAAAGGGAGAGAGGGGCAGAGATAAAAAATGGAGGTGACAAAAAAGAAAAAGGAAGGACGGATATGCATAGTAGGATAGAAAGACTGATAGAGAACAAACAAGGAATGAATGGAAACGGAGGTGCATATTGTTGAAGAGACGCATCGCAGAGAGAGAGAGAGACAGAACAGAATCGCAAGTAGTAAGGGACATAGAGAAAACCAATGAGGAGAGAGTAAGAGACATAATAGAGCCAGAGAGAAATAGAGAGACAGAGATTGAGACAGAGACAGAGATGGGAGAGACAGAGAGAGAGAGAAAGAGAGAGAGAGAGAGAGAGACAGAGACAGAGAGAGACAGAGAGAGAGAGACAGAGACATCTAAGAAGTAGGACGTGGAGGAGGAGGAGTAGGTAGGCAGGGAAAATGAAACATAGCCTAAGGGAAAAGGCAGAGTACAGGAAAAATAAAAAATTTGGTGAGAAAAGGGAGAAATTTCAGATATAAGAATAGTTACAAAGTCAGCACAAGTCAGGGACAGAGATGGAGACAGAAATATATAGAGTGAGACACACATAGAGAGACAAGGAAGGAAAGAAAGACAGGTAGCATGGTAGGAAAAAATGGTGAGACAAGAAGACTGAGCAAAAGAGTAGAGATGAAGGGAAACAGAGAAATAGGGCAAGAATTATAATAAGTAGAAGGAAATGGGAGATACAGAAGAATTGGAAGAAAGGTACAGTGTAAAAAGAAAAGCATAGATTGAACATTGAGAGAGTGGTGGATCGATGGAGAAGTAGGAACACAGAGGAAAGATAGAGAGGGATAGACAAAGATAGGAGAAGAAAGCAGCAAGAATGGGTAGGAGAGAGACAGAGAGATATATCAATTGAGGGAGAGAGACAACACAGAGAGAAGGAAGGAATGAGGAGAAAGGGACATAGACAAAACAATGGAGAGAGCCAGAAATGTAAAGACATGGAGGAAGAGAGAGAGACAGAGAAAGAGGGGGAATTGAAGTGCAAAGAAGAGATAAGGGGAGAAGAGGAAAGGGATAGAAAAGGAAATGTAAAGGGACAGAGAGTCAGACAAAAAAGGTAGGTGACAAAAAAAGAAACATGGAGCATGGATAGGCAGAGTAGCACAGATGGACAGATTGACACCAAGCAAGATATGAATGTAAAGAGATGAGGAAATTCTGGGAGAGAGACATGACAGAGAAGAGAGAGAGCCAGGGAGAATGGGAAGTAGAAAGGTACATAGAGAAAATGAATCAGGAGAGAGAAAGAGAGATAATAGAGCCAGGGAGAAATAGAGAGAGAGACTGAGACAGAGACAGAGATTGGAGAGAGTGAGACAGACAGACAGACATGGAGAGAGAGAGAGAGAGAGAGAGAGAGAGAGAGAGAGAGAGAGAGAGAGAGAGAGAGAGAGAGAGAAAAGAGAGACAGAGAGAGACAGAGGGAGAGACAGAGATAGAGACAGAGACAGAGAGAATTAGCGAGGAATAGACAGGGTGAGAAGAGTATAGACATAGGAAAAGAAATAGAAGGGAGGGAGTGTCAGAGACAAAATGGACTTGACAAAAACAAAACAGGTATGATGGATATGCAGAGTAGGATAGATAGACTGATAGAAACCAAACAAGGTATTCCACTGAAAGAGACTTGCAAATTGTAGGAGAGAGAAATCACAGACAGAGAGAGACAGGATAGAATGGGAAGTAGTAAGGGACATAGAGAAAACCAATCAGGAGAGAGAAAGAGACATGATAGAGCCAGAGAGAAATAGAGAGACAGAGACCAAGACTGAGACAGAGATTGGGAGAGAGAGAGAGAGAGAGAGAGAGAGAGAGAGAGAGAGAGAGAGAGAGAGAGAGACAGACAGACAGACAGACAGACACACACAGACATGAAGAGAGAGAGAGAGAGAGAAGAAGAAACAGAGAAGCAGGAGACAAAAGAGGAGGCGGTGTAGGAGGAGCTGGAGGAAGAGTTGTAGGGACAGTTAGGGCAAATAAAACAAAGCCTAAGGTAGAAGGCAAGGGAGAGTAAAAAGTAAAAGAGGTAAAAAAGTGTAAGAGTAAAAAGGTTAAGAAAAAAGTAAAGAATATAAGTGGTAGAAAGGGAGAGACAGATAGGAAGAGAATTAGAAAATAAGGGAGAGAAAGTGTGACGAGGGGGAAAAGAAAGAAAAGAAAAAAGAAGGGAGGGGTATTCAGAAACAAGAATGGCGGTGACAGAAAAGAAACAGGGAACATGCAGAGAGACGATATCACAGACATACAGAGAGACGTCAAAACAAAAATGACCAGAAAAAGATACGTAAATTGTGTGAGAGAGAGACATGAGAGAGGCCAGACAGATAGAATAGTATCGGAAGTAAAGGTGACATACAGAAAACCAATCAGGAAAGAGAAAGAGACCCAAGGAGAGTGACAAACAAAGCAAGGAGACACAGAGACGCAAAGAGAAAAGAGAGAGAGAGAGAGAGAGAGAGAGAGAGAGAGAGAGAGAGAGAGAGAGAGAGACAGACAGACAGACAGACAGACAGTACAGGAGGAGGTGGAGGAGGTAAGCAGGGAAAAAGAAACATAGCCTAAGTGAGAAAGTAAGTGAGAGGAAAAAGAAAAAAGTTAGTGAGAGAAATAGAGAATTTCAGATATAGGGATGGATAGAAAGTCAGCTCAAGTAAGGGACAGACATGGAGGCTGAAACATAGTGGGAGACACAAACAGAGAGACAAGGAAGGAAAGAAAGAGATGTAGTATGGCAGAAAAAAAATGGTGAGACAGGAATTCAGAGCAAAAGAATAGAGAGGAAGGAAATCAGTGAAATAGGGCAAGAAGTATAAAATTGGAGAAGGAAGGAGCAGATGGAGAAGAATTGGAAGAGAGATACTGTGTAAAACAAAAGGATAGATTGAACATGGAGAGAGTGATGGATCGATGGAAAAGTGGAAACTGAGAGGAAAGATAGAGAGTGATCGACAAAGATTGGAGAAGAAAAGCAGCCAGATTAGGTAACAGAGAGACACAGAGACAAATCAGTAGAGGGAGAGAGACAACACAGAGAGAAGGTGGAAAGGAGGAGAAACAATGCAGAGAGCCAGAGATATGAAGACAGAGAGAGAGACAGAAAAAGAGAGAGAGAGAGAGAGAGAGAGAGAGAGAGAGAGAGAGAGAGAGAGAGAGAGACAGTACAGGAGGAGGTGGAGGAGGTAAGCAGGGAAAAAGAAACATAGCCTAAGTGAGAAAGTAAGTGACAGGAAAAAGAAAAAAGTTAGTGAGAGAAATAGAGAAATTTCAGATATAGGGATTAACAGAAAGTCAGCTCAAGTGAGGGACAGACATGGAGGCTGAAACATAGTGGGAAACACAAACAGAGAGACAAGGAAGGAAAGAAAGAGATGTAGCATGGCAGAAAAATAATGGTGAGACAGGAATTCAGAGCAAAAGAGTAGAGAGGAAGGGAAACAGTGAAATAGGGTAAGAAGGATAAAATTGGAGAAGGAAGTAGCAGATGGAGACGAATTGGAAGAGAGATACTGTGTAAAACAAAAGGATAGATTGAACATGGAGAGAGTGATGGATCAATGGAGAAGTAGAATCAGAGAGGAAAGATAGAGAGGGATAGACAAAGATAGGAGAAATAAAGCAGCCAGATTAGGTAACAGAGAGACACAGAGACAAATCAATAGAGGGAGAGAAACAACACAGAGAGAAGGAAGAAAGGAGGAGAAACAATGGAGAGAGCCAGAGATATGAAGACAGACAGAGAAAGACAGAAAGAGAGAGAGAGAGAAAGAGAGAGAGAGAGAGAGAGAGGAGAGAGAGAGAGAGAGAGAGAGAGAGAGAATATTACCCAGGAATACATAGGGTGAGAGGAGAAAAGGGATAGAAAAGGAAATATAAAGGGAGAGAGGGGCAGAGATAAAAATGGAGGTGACAAAAAAGAAAAAGGAAGGACGGATATGCATAGTAGGATAGAAAGACTGATAGAGAACAAACAAGGAATGAATGGAAACGGAGGTGCATATTGTTGAAGAGACGCATCGCAGAGAGAGAGAGAGACAGAACAGAATCGCAAGTAGTAAGGGACATAGAGAAAACCAATGAGGAGAGAGTAAGAGACATAATAGAGCCAGAGAGAAATAGAGAGACAGAGATTGAGACAGAGACAGAGATGGGAGAGACAGAGAGAGAGAGAAAGAGAGAGAGAGAGAGAGACAGAGACAGAGAGAGACAGAGAGAGAGAGACAGAGACATCTAAGAAGTAGGACGTGGAGGAGGAGGAGTAGGTAGGCAGGGAAAATGAAACATAGCCTAAGGGAAAAGGCAGAGTACAGGAAAAATAAAAAATTTGGTGAGAAAAAGGGAGAAATTTCAGATATAAGAATAGTTACAAAGTCAGCACAAGTCAGGGACAGAGATGGAGACAGAAATATAGAGTGAGACACACATAGAGAGACAAGGAAGGAAAGAAAGACGTGTAGCATGGTAGAAAAAAATGGTGAGACAAGAAGTCTGAGCAAAAGAGTAGAGATGAAGGGAAACAGAGAAATAGGGCAAGAATTATAATAATGTAGAAGGAAATGGGAGATACAGAAGAATTGGAAGAAAGGTACAGTGTAAAAGAAAAGCATAGATTGAACATTGAGAGAGTGGTGGATCGATGGAGAAGTAGGAACACAGAGGAAAGATAGAGAGGGATAGACAAAGATAGGAGAAGAAAAGCAGCAAGAATGGGTAGGAGAGAGACAGAGAGATATATCAATTGAGGGAGAGAGACAACACAGAGAGAAGGAAGGAATGAGGAGAAAGGGACATAGACAAAACAATGGAGAGAGCCAGAAATGTAAAGACATGGAGGAAGAGAGAGAGACAGAGAAAGAGGGGGAATTGAAGTGCAAAGAAGAGATAAGGGGAGAAGAGGAAAGGGATAGAAAAGGAAATGTAAAGGGACAGAGAGTCAGACACAAAAAGGTAGGTGACAAAAAAGAAACATGGAGCATGGATAGGCAGAGTAGCACAGATGGACAGATTGACACCAAGCAAGATATGAATGTAAAGAGATGAGGAAATTCTGGGAGAGAGACATGACAGAGAAGAGAGAGAGCCAGGGGAGAATGGGAAGTAGAAAGGTACATAGAGAAAATGAATCAGGAGAGAGAAAGAGAGATAATAGAGCCAGGGAGAAATAGAGAGAGAGACTGAGACAGAGACAGAGATTGGGAGAGAGTGAGACAGACAGACAGACATGGAGAGAGAGAGAGAGAGAGAGAGAGAGAGAGAGAGAGAGAGAGAGAGAGAGAGAGAGAGAGAGAGAAGAGAGACAGAGAGAGACAGAGGGAGAGACAGAGATAGAGACAGAGACAGAGAGAATTAGCGAGGAATAGACAGGGTGAGAAGAGTATAGACATAGGAAAGGAAATAGAAAGGGAGGGAGTGTCAGAGACAAAAATGGACTTGACAAAAACAAAACAGGTATGATGGATATGCAGAGTAGGATAGATAGACTGATAGAAACCAAACAAGGTATTCACTGAAAGAGACTTGCAAATTGTAGGAGAGAGAAATCACAGACAGAGAGAGACAGGATAGAATGGGAAGTAGTAAGGGACATAGAGAAAACCAATCAGGAGAGAGAAAGAGACATGATAGAGCCAGAGAGAAATAGAGAGACAGAGACCAAGACTGAGACAGAGATTGGGAGAGAGAGAGAGAGAGAGAGAGAGAGAGAGAGGAGAGAGAGGGAGAGAGACAGACAGACAGACAGACAGACACACAGACATGAAGAGAGAGAGAGAGAGAGAAGAAGAAACAGAGAAGCAGGAGACAAAAGAGGAGGCGGTGTAGGAGGAGCTGGAGGAAGAGTTGTAGGGACAGTTAGGGCAAATAAAACAAAGCCTAAGGTAGAAGGCAAGGGAGAGTAAAAAGTAAAAGAGGTAAAAAAGTGGAAGAGTAAAAAGGTTAAGAAAAAAGTAAAGAATATAAGTGGTAGAAAGGGAGAGACAGATAGGAAGAGAATTAGAAAATAAGGGAGAGAAAGTGTGACGAGGGGGAAAAGAAAGAAAAGAAAAAAGAAGGGAGGGGTATTCAGAAACAAGAATGGCGGTGACAGAAAAGAAACAGGGAACATGCAGAGAGACGATATCACAGACATACAGAGAGACGTCAAAACAAAAATGACCAGAAAAAGATACGTAAATTGTGTGAGAGAGAGACATGAGAGAGGCCAGACAGATAGAATAGTATCGGAAGTAAAGGTGACATACAGAAAACCAATCAGGAAAGAGAAAGAGACCCAAGGAGAGTGACAAACAAAGCAAGGAGACACAGAGACGCAAAGAGAAAAAGAGAGAGAGAGAGAGGAGAGAGAGAGAGAGAGAGAGAGAGAGAGAGAGACAGACAGACAGACAGACAGACAGACAGACAGTACAGGAGGAGGTGGAGGAGGTAAGCAGGGAAAAAGAAACATAGCCTAAGTGAGAAAGTAAGTGAGAGGAAAAAGAAAAAAGTTAGTGAGAGAATAGAGAATTTCAGATATAGGGATGGATAGAAAGTCAGCTCAAGTAAGGGACAGACATGGAGGCTGAAA
>NW_027555177.1:0-10060 GCF_003287225.1 Phascolarctos cinereus
CTTTGGAATTAGAGAAAATAGGCTCAAATTCTTCCTGTCCTCCTCAGTATCTGTGAAATGTTGGAGTAATCCCCTGATGTGTCTAGGACCCAGTTTTCACATCTGAAAAATGAGTGATTTGAATTGGACTCCCTTGAAGTCCCTTACAGTTCAGAAGTTATGATCATATATCCTATTTTTGAGAAACTGAAGGAACATTAGAAGTTATATAATTCAATCCCCCATTTAATAGATAAACAAATAGAGATCCAAAGGGGGGAATTAGCCAAGGCTACCAAAGGATTAATTGCAGAACTTGGACATGAAACCAGGACTAGTAGACTGTAAATGCCATATTTAATATCTCATAGTTGTATATCATGTGAAAGTTGGCAAAAAGCACTTTACATACAATTGTTTGCTTATTTTTCACTGAAACTGAAGAGTAATGCTGAGAGGTCAGTTCTATTATCTCATATTTTTCAGATGAGAAAATGGATCTTCAGTCAGTCAACAAGAATGTGCTAATATTTGGGGTATTAATATTAACAAAAGAAAGAAGTTGTATCACTTTCTCCAGATGGATGAGGTGATAAAATTCTCAGAGTATCTGAGCTTAGATTCCAGGTAAAATCTTTCTGATTCCTTCTCGACAGAGGAATGTTGGTAAATGTTTAACAAGTGGTTCATTGGAAGATATATACACACATGGATATGTGAATATAGAAACACACACATATATATTACATACATTATATATATATATATATATATATATATTATACATATATATATATATGTAGAGAGAGAGACACTGACACTCTTTTAAATGTAGTCTCTATTATCAACTTCTTCTCCATAAGTTTCTTAAATTTAGTCAGTCAATAAAACACAAATTCAAACCCCAATTTGTAGTGTAAGCCAATATCTAAAATATAATTGTTCATGCTGAAAAATCTAACAATCAGCTCTCAAAAGCTAGTTCAATTTGGCTCTAGCACACTGTGAAGTGGCCCAAAGTCTAGCCATTAAACCACCCTAAAAGCACAAACAGTAACTTGTTCTACTTTCTCCTGGTTGAGTGCTTACTTTCTCTTAGCTCATCGGAAACAAAGGGTATAGTCTCCAATCCTGCCTCTGATTATCAGTACCAGTTTGATCTTAGGCTAGTCATTTCATGTCTGTGGGCCTCAGTTTCTCATCTATAAAATGACAGGTTAGATTCACAGATATGAAGCTGGAAGTTACTTAATAGATAATCTGGACTGTTCCCATTTTTAGATGAGGAAAGTGAGTCCTATATATTTTCAGTAATTCATCAAATTGCCCAAAATCATAGTTAATAGGGAC
Source organism: Phascolarctos cinereus (assembly GCF_003287225.1). Classification (NCBI taxonomy): domain Eukaryota; kingdom Metazoa; phylum Chordata; class Mammalia; order Diprotodontia; family Phascolarctidae; genus Phascolarctos; species Phascolarctos cinereus. The sequence continues at coordinate 1,330 of NW_027555177.1, forward strand.
AGTATTTGATCACTAGCTTCTTATTCCAAATTTTAAGCTCTTCTCCCCATACTACTTTACCACATATATCAATTTATAATTACCAGTAATCTGGGATGTTGTAACTACTTGAATTCTGTTACTCACCATTGATACCTAATTGCTATCTTTTTCCTACTGCAATCTGAATTTATAGTTTGGAAACATTCCTAGAACTATTTGACCTTAATAGCTCCTCTTCTTAATATTATTTCCTCTCTCCTTCCCAAAATTTATGAGTTTTTTTTCATCCCTTTATCTTAGTTGTGTTTGCTTCTCTGTTAGCTAATAGGAGCAACAAAGTCCTGCTAATGTTTTGGTGTCATCAGGTCAATATGTTAATTCTCCTAAGTTTTACACAATGCCTGCATTTTTCTGGATGCATCTTCCTTCAAAGCAGTAATTCTCATAGTAGAGACTTTTGAAAAGGGAGTAGGCAGGTGACAGAAGTATTTAAATTACCTTTTAGGTAGCTCTATGTGGATGTCAAATCTAAACTCAGTGTTGTCCAAAACAGAGCTGGATCTTCTCTTCCCTTTCTAAATGTTTTGGCTTGATGATCTCATTAGCTCTCACAAATTCAATTATCTTCTCTATTTAGATGATTCTGAGATCTGTTTGTCTAGCTCTAACCTCTCCCCTAACCAGTAGTCTTACATTTCCAAATGCCCATTAGCATCTTCACATACATGGCACGTGGATATTTGAAACTCAACACATCAAAAGTAAACACATCATCTTTCCATCTAAACCCTTTCCTTTTCTTAACTTGTATAACTTTTTAAAAAACTTTTTTCTTCAGTATTATAGTCAAGGATACCATTATCCTTCCACTTACCTGAGCTTGCAACCTAGCTAATATCCTCAATCCTCCCTCCAATTTCCCAAACTCAATCAGTTGCTTAGTTTTGTGGTTTCTATTATCACGACATCTCCCATATATTCTCCCCATGTTTTTTTTTTTTCCTTTAATACTGTCACAATTTTGAAGAAGGGCTTCATCACCTCTTTCTGAGAAAATCTGAAATGGCCTCCAAGTGGGTTTCTCTTCCACAAGTTTCTTCCTACGAGTCCATCTTCCACTTGTATATCAAATTATTCTTCCTAAAGCACATGTCTGACCATGTGAAACCCCTTGTCAATAAATTCCAGTTACTCCTTATTGCCTCCAGGATCAAATTCAAAATCTTCTCTTTGGCATTCAAAGCCTTTTCTAACCTGGCCCTCAGCCACTTTTTCATTATTTCCATCTTCAGTGTATTCTGTAATTTACTGACACTGGCCTTCTTGCTGTTTCCTACACAGGATACTCCTGTGCCCATCTCCCAACTCCAGACATTTTTATTGGCTTCCATCCAGGTCTGGAATTCTCTCCTCTTTGTCTCTATTTCCTGACTTCTTTCAAGTCTCAATTTAAATTTCATTTGCTGCAAGAAGCCTTCCTTGGTCATTCTTTACCTTATTGCTGTCTTCTCTCTAAGGATATCTCGATTATACATGTGCGCCCACACCTACCCACCCACCCACATACATATGTATTTTACATGTATATAAAACATATAAGGGACAGCTAGGTGGGACAATGGATAGAGTACTGGCTCTGAAGTCAGGAGGACCTGAGTTCAAATCTGGTCTCAGAACAAAACACTTGACATTTACTAGCTGTGTGGCCCTGGGCAAGTGACTCAATCCCAATTGCCTAAAAAATACATAAATAAATAAACAAACAAGCAAATAAATAAATAATTAAACAAATATATAAATAAAACAGATATGTATATATGTATATACAGCTTTGTTTTATATGTAATATATATCACATTATATATGCACACATACACACATACACATGTGTGTATGTGTATATATATGTATATATATATATATATGTATATATATATATGTATATATACATATATACACACACATACTTAGTTGTCTGCATTTTGCCATCCTCATTAGATTGTGATAGCATAGACTGTTGTTGTTATTTATTGTTGGTTGCTTTGTGGTTTTGTTTTGTTTTGGGTTTTTTTGCTTTGTTTTAAGCCCCTCTTTTTAGCCTCAGAACTCAGCACACTGTATGGCATGTAGCAGATCTTAAAAATTCTTGTTGATATGACTTTGCATTCCCCGTTCCGTGAAAGTTCTACTCTCACTCAGGCCTGAAATGTCACTTATCCTACATACAAGTCCCTTCCCTCATGGACAATACACAATTAATTGAAAACCATTATTAATTCTACTTCTATAATAGCTTTTGCATCCTTGCCTTCTCTCCACTCATACAGCCATCACTTTAATTCATGTCTTACTCATTTCTTAACTATATAATTGTAATACCTTCCTACGTTGACTGTCATTTTCTAGATTTCCCTTCATTCCAGAAATCTTCCCTCCTCATCTGGATTCTCTGTGTTCCTTTAAGAATCAATTCATATCTCACACACATACATTATATGTGTATATGAACTTTGTGTTTATATACACCCACTTTTATGTGTAAATATGCACGTGTATGTATACAAACATATAATAATAAGATTCTTATCATCTTCTCTTCAGGTAATTACATATAATCTTCCCTATTTTGATATGAGCTTCTTGATAGCAATAATTATAATTTTGCCTTTCTTTGTATCTCCAGCACTTAACATGGCACTTAACTCTTAGTAAATAGACACTTAATGAATGCTTATTGACTTGTTCATTGACTTTCTAAACCATCCATAACAAAATTGTTAAACTTATTCACAAAGACCAGATTCTGAAGTCATAGTCCCGTTCTAGAATCTTTCTTTCTTGACTCTAGAATTAAAGAGAAATGTTTCAGCTTAATATTTACAGTTGTAATGGTATGTGTGTGTGTGTGTGTGTGTGTGTGTGTGTGTGTGTGTGTGTGTGCACCGCACAAGGATGAGGGTCAAAATGCCTAGTCCTTGAAACCTGCTCAGATTTGCAGTTGCTGATGGAAAGGCAGTAAGGCAGTGTGGCATTGAGGACAGAGGATAGAGAACACCTCATTTCCTCAAGTACCAGATACCATATGGGACCTCCCCATTTCCCCCAATCATTCATTCCCTCTCCTCCTTTAAACAACATATTAATTTTCATATAGTGTCTGGCATATAATAGGTGCTTAATAAAATTATTAACAATGACTGTACATGTTCTTGCCTCTTAGCTCCACAAGGGTAGCAACTCTTCCTTCCTTCCTTCCTCCCCTTTCTTCATTCCTTCTTTCCTTCCACTCTTCCTACCTTCCTTCTTTCCTCCATTTCTTCTTTCTTTTCTCTTTTCCTTTTCCTACTTCCTTACATATTTTTTCCTTCCTTCCTTCTTCATTCTTTCCTTCCTTTTTTCATTTTTTTCTTCCATCCTTCATTCCTTCACATGTACAGAGCCTTACATGGTGTCTGATATATAGTAATCATTTGATTAATATTTGTTGAATTTGATTCTTCTATAATAGGCTGAAGGCAGCTCCATACAGCTAAACACTCTTTCTTCCTTCCCCCAGCAAAATCTACCTGATTTTTCTCACCCTGAGAGGCATCAACTTAAAAGGTAAATAAAAGAAAGCCCATAGCAAAACCTATGAGCCATGAATAAAATATTTTGGAATCTAATTCAGCATATGGCTGGTATGGCCCCTAGACCAGCCCTGTCTTCTTAAGCTTTATCCAAGTTATAAGAACACAAAGGATATTTATTGAGTGGGCTTGGATTAAATATTCTGCTCCGGGACAAGGAAAGCTCAGGTTACATTCTTATATGGAGAATCCTATAGGCTACCTGAATTTCAAAACAGTCTAATACCTATATCTGAAATAAGCCAGTGCAACCTCATATGATTCCAATTGTCTGCCTCATGCTTCCATGGGAAACACATTATAAAATCTCTTATCATCCCATAGCTCATTGAAAGCTCATTGCTACATTTTTTTGGGGGGAAAAGAAAGCATCTATCCATGTACTTTTGCAAATATTAAAAAAAAATCTATGAATAATAACCAGCAAACTCCACCTATATGTATGTATGAATTCAAGCATGTACACACACACACACACACACACACACACACACACACACACACACACACACACACTATTACCATCAGTAGCAGCACAAAAAAAAAATCATCAAATAGCATTTCTCCCTTCACTGTTGTTTGGGGTTTTAATCGTGAAGAAAAAAGTTACAAGCAATATCCCTCTAGCTTCCTTTACTTTTTTGCTGACCATGGAAACTATGGAGAATGCTACTTTCTCCTGTTATTCAAAATTAATAAGCATTTCGAACATTTATCTCTGTTGTCCAATATGCAACACGAGAACACACATTCCAGGAAGCTCCAGGAATTTTCTCTTATATTCTATAATCAGGCTTTATCTGTGAGATGTCAAATTCTATGAATAAACCAGGAAGAACTCTGTCCAATAACAGGAAATATCTTTTATTTGTTGCTTCACATCACCTTTTTAGATGTCTGGATATTTAGTGTTGTATTCAATTATGATATGACATTAAGCAAACTAATTTGGGGGAGTGGAGGGGGTTAATCCCATAAGGAAACTGTTATTGATTGAATCTACATGCACACATAAGGACTCTGTGACCTTTGGCAACTTACATAACCTCTCAGTATCACTTAACCTCCCATGGCTTCTAAAAGTCTAATTTGTAGAGAAGGTGCCAACTTATATTAGGGAAGATGAAGGGAATAAGAATTCATATAGCACCTACTATGTGCTAAGTACATTTACAAATATTCTCTTATTTGATCCTCACAACAACCCTACAAAGTAGGTGGTATTACAATCCCCATTTTACAGTTGAAGAAACTGAGGCAAACAGAAGTTTAGTGACTTACCCTGGGTCACATGGCTAGTTTGTGTCTGACAACATATTTGAACTTACATCTTCCTGACTTCACTGTACCAACTATCTAGGGGTGAAGATATTTTCTCACTTGGAGGGGTCCATACTAATGAAATTGCAAACCTATTTCCAACTTGTATCTCTGTGTTCTTTGCAGGGCTTGGGTATCACAGAAGAGTTGGAAGGTAACTGAATCACAAAACCATTAAATTGGAGGTTGTCTGAGTCTTAGAGGTCATCAATACCAATTATTTCTTTTTACAATTGAGGAAACACATGGAGAGGTGTCAGGACCTCCTAAATATAAGTTGAGTAATAACTAAAAGAGCTGAGGCTCAAACCCAAATGATGTGGATTAAAATCAATTGTCTTGTAAGTGAGCGTAGGAGCTAGAGGAAGAGGTCTGGAAATATTCACCCTAAAATGGAGCTGAAACGAATGTGTTAGGAAGTTTGGTAGAAGACATTGAGACTTTTTGTTTTGGGAAAGAGAAGGCTGAAGACACCCAGAATTACTGCCTCTAAGTATTTGAAGGATTGGATTTATTCTGCGTGGGCCCAAGGTTCATAAGCAGAAACAATGTATGGAAGTTTCAAAGAGGCAAATTTGGGCTGGATGTGGGGAAAACAGTAACAGTGCTTTCCAAAAATAGAATGTAAAGTCTTATCAGAGTCCTGATCAGGGAGAATAATTGTGGAGCTTGGATAACCACTTGGCTGGCATGTTGAAAAGGGAATTTACCAGCAAATACAAATTGAACCTTAAGGTCTCTGGGGTGCTACTTAACATTGCAACCATCTGAAGTGACTGGTATATGCAAGAAGACCATTGGTAGGGTTACCAATGGAGCTGAGAGATGCCCTGGTGGTAGGTAGGATAGACAAGAGTGAAAAAATGGGAAAGAAGATGAGTTTGAGCTTATCCTAGGTAATAAGAGATTAGACAGATTTAATCAGAGGAAGTTTCCCAGGCATCTTCAGCCATGCTATTTCCACTGGGGACAGCATCTCCACACTAGAAAAATAGACTCTTCCCCTGGAACAGTCCCAAGATTTGATAGGGAAGCTTTTGCATTTTGCTCTCAGTTCTAGGTCTACTCACAGTTCCTGTATATGTACAAACATGCCACCTTGAATATGCAAACTCATTTGAAGTATCCTTTATATACTGCTTTTCTCTATTAGAATGCAAGCTCTTCGAGGGCTGGCATAAATGTCTTGTTTGCTTGTATTGGAGTCTCTATTATTTCACAGAGTGCCTGATCCATTATTCAATCATTTCACTTGTGTTCAACTCTTCATCATCCCATTTTGGGTTTTCTTGGCAAAGATAATGGAGTAGTTTGCCATTTCTTTCTTCAGTTCATTTTATAGATAAGGAAACTGAGGCAAATAAGGTTAAGTATATTGCCCAGTGTCACACAGCTAGTATCTGAGGCCGGATTTGAAATCAGGAAAATGCATCATCCTGACACCAGACCAAACACTCTATCTACTATCTACGTATCTATCATCTATTTACCTATATATCTATTTATCTATCTATCATCTATCTATGATGGGTCTTTCTCTGCCATATTAGAAAAGTAAGGGCTTTATATACAGTACAAAATAGGTTGTTGTGAGGTTTTATCAGAGAGATTGTAAGATCATCTTAAATCAACAATTGTGATTTAGTTCATGTTAGGTCTGTGGAGCTATTACAAGGAGCCTGTCACCTTAAGGGTCTTTGTATGATAAATAAATAGTAGACATGCCTTCTGTGTAAGGGATAAGGGAGAGACGTTAGAGGGGTAGGTAAAATAAGGAATAAAAGGGTAAGGGGAAAAGATAAGGTAACAGGGATAAAAAAAGAGAGGATGAGAAGGAAAATGGTGAGGAAAAAAGATGGAGAGAAATTCATAAATTGTAATTATAACTTTGAGTGTGAATGAGATGAATCTTCTATGGACTGAAAAAATATTTTCCACTATTTTCCAAATGCATATAGATCAACTGTGATTAATAAAATAAACTTAGAAAAAATATATACTCTATAGTAGCATTTTGTCATGTATTTTCTCAATAGATAGTGATACTATTTTTGTGAATTTAGGCAAGTCATTAAGGTAATCTATAAAAGGAGTAGGTTTAGACTAAACAACATATGAGGTACTCAGTTTCTACATACATACATACATACATACATACATACATACATACACACACATACATACACACATAAACACACACACATATATACACACATACATACACACACATATAAATTATACACACATACATACACACACACACACACACACACACACACATATATATACATATAATATAATATATATAAAAGGTTGGACCAGATGATCTCTGAAATCCCTTTAAGGGATCCCTCTTTTTGAATGTTCTCTTGTAGTACAAATTAGATATGGCAGCTGTGACCAATTTTTCACATTAAAATAGATCATAGATCTGGAGCAAGAAGGGATATAATAGGCCTTCTTTCCAAATCCCTCATTTTGCAGATGAAGAACTGAAGACCAGAGAGGTTAAGTGAGTTGTTCAAAGAGACAGTAAGTTTCTTAAGAGGGATTTCATTCCAAATACAGGACCCTAGTCATTAGGCCAGTCTGTCTCAAGAACAAACAAAAAAAAAGTTGAGAATCAGTGAAAAATGATAGTTTTGTAAAGCCTTTCAATACTGTTGGAGAGATAGTTTAATATTTTTACCTTATACTGTTACTTATAAGTTCAAGGAAAGTGACTTTGTAAGACACTTTGAAAGGAAGAGAATGTTTCAGCAATCAGTCGGATCATTTTGGCCATCTTTCCCTGCAGGGGAATTCTTAGTCTCTCAGAGTGCATTTAGCATCAACATAATGAATCACAAAAGTGGTAGAAGGCAATAATGGGGTCTTACCCTAGCCTAAAAGTCAGAAATAACAGTATTATCTCATGCAAATTAAAAGAATAATCCTGTATTAACAAAATTCAAAACCCCTGCCTCCTCCTCTCAGCCTCTCTCCCACTTTACATAGCTGTCTGCCCAGATGCAGAGGGGCTAAAGCAGGGACTGGAATTCGCTTTAGGTGAGGAATGCATCAAAAAAGCTAAGATTACTCATAGGTGGCATAGATAATCACCTTACTTTTGAGATGGGGGGGTGAGCAGAAAGTCCTTATTCTTGATTAAGTCTATCATTCTGCATATGTATGTATGTATGTATGTATGTATGTATGTATGTATATGTGCATGTATTCATTACTGTCTTAAAGAGTCAGATTGCCCTTAATTTTCAAATCAGGAAATCTAGGTGCCTCTGACACCTGATATTTGGATTGATGGATGCATGAGTGGATGGTTGAATGAACGAATGAAGAATTATTTATTAAGCACTTACAATGTGCCAAGCAGTGTTATAAGTTCTGGGAATTAAAACAGAAAAACTGAAATGGTTTCTTCTCTGAAGGAGATCATATTTGATTTGATGGAGCCAGGCAACAAATGAGATTTCAGCTACCAGGCACATGGAAAGCCCAGAAGCCATAAGAATTCAGTGAGGAGGTCATTTTCAAAGCATAGGTGTGTGTGCGGGGGGACATCAGTAGCATAGATAATAGTTCTTGGTTGTTAAGATGGCTTAGAAGAAAGGGAAATGGAAGATGGCAGAGTGAAAGCAGTGACTTGCTTGAGCTCTCCTCCAAACCCCTCCAAATACTCATAAAAAAGGCTGTAAACAAATTCTGAAGCAGCAGAACCCACAAAAAGACAGAGTGAAGCAAATTTCCAGCCCAAGACAACCTGAATGGTTGATCAGAAAGATATATCTCACTGGGCTGGG
>NW_027555178.1:0-10036 GCF_003287225.1 Phascolarctos cinereus
GCATTTTTTAGAATAGTGGAAGTTGTAAAGGAGACTCAGGCCAAAAGAATGACTTGGCCATGGAGTGGGGGGGGGGTAGGGGGTCGGGAATGGAAGAGACAAATCAATTCCAACAGCATGAGGAGCTAGACTGTTGTATGAGTGAAGCAGGGATAACTTAAACAGGCTTAGAGTTGGGTAAGGGAAACATAAGGGGGAAGTTGGCATGGACAATGCAGTGGTGATTGGAGAAGAGATGGAGGGGAAAAATAGGAAGGGTCAGTTAAGTCCTAAATAAAAGCCAAACAGCCCTTTCCGGCTTTCTTTTTTCTACCCCAAACTTCCCTTTCCTTTGAAAGAGACTCCACACCATGTCTTGGAAGCTCCCAAGATCCTACATGATTAGCTTTGGAGCTAAAGTATCTAATTTTGAGCTGTTTCTCCCTCCTTGGCCTAGGGTATTGGAGTGATCTATTCCTGTATTCTCCTTCCTATTCCTTCCTTTCTGCCTTCACTTCCCCCAGCTGCCTAGCCCCAAATCCCCAAACTGTTAAGAGTTAAGACTCTGAGTTATAGGAATTCTATTGCACTGAGGAACAGGGCTGTGCCTAAGCCTTTCTGAGCCTACTGTGAATTCCTACTACCTGGCTACCTGAATTGCTACTATAATTCTCAGTCTCTATCTCCAGTGTTAGACATGTTTTAAACTACATTACTTTGAGGCCCAGTGGAAATCTCTGCAGATTTTTTAAATCCTCTTGCTTGCTTCGTTACATTTGGGTTATGGCCAAGGGCCATAACTCTGGAATAGCAAATCTTCTTATATCATGACTAAGGTAACACTTCCTTTTTGCTCCTCTTGGAAATGGCACTTTTTTTTTTTTAACAAAGTCATTGACCTAAGCGTTAGGAAATATTCTAATAAAATAAGTCTGTGGATACATGAGCACAAGAGAGAGCATGGATGTACAAAAACATATACACGTACAGCTTTACAAAACATGGCTGGTCTCAGTGCCCATGAATGTGCAGAAGCTTCCCTACACAAAATGTCAGTTCTGGAAGGCACTCCAGAGGTCCCCCAGTTTTAATCCAACCCTCCCACACACCACCTGACCAAGAATCTCTCCACAGCTTTCCCAGCAACTTGCTCCATCCTTCTGGCTTCTACTTGAAGACCTCTAGTGAGAGGAAACCCTTTCCTTCTTGAGGCATTGTATGAGGTTTTAGGAAATAGTGGTAGAAAAAAGTGAAGATAAGTTCACTACTTCAGATTTTCAGGGTAAGCTGCCCTGTCAAGGCTTGGTTTCTGGAAACTGTGGAAAGAAAGATTCTATCAACTCTTCTCTCTGCCCCGACCAGGCTCAGTCATTTTTTGCTATGTGACCTTGAACAGATCACCTCCATTCTGCTTCTTACCTGACAAAGGCAGATGCTGAGCCAGAAGTGCTTATTGTTAGTGGTAAAATAAAGGTGCTAGCATGTGAAAGGTCCCTTGAAACTTTCAAAGAAGGCACTAGGACCTTATTTGGCTTATTTGGCTATTATCTACTTCCAAGTTTGGAATATACTTTGCCGAGGGTGGTGGTGCAGTGGATAGAGCCCTCTGGATTCAGGAGGACCTGAGTTCAAATCTGGCCTCAGATACTAGCTGTGTGACCCTGGGCAAGTCCCTTAACAAGCCTGATTGTTTCCTAAAAATTTCCTAAAAAACAAAATATACTTTCTTCAGTTATATATATTGGGATCTGGTCTTCCCTACCTTCCCTAATAAGACTGAATTGAAACCATCTCGGGAACCTTTCTTAAATCCTCAGGGGAAAAGATGCTATTGCCTCCCTTGCTAAGGCAATCCAATACACCGTAACTTAGACAGCTGGAAGTACCTCATAATATCTATGCTAACACTGCCTCTGCTGGGGAGCTAGCCCATGTAAGTGGGTTATCTCTGCAGCTTGTTCCTAGAAGAATAGCCTTTTCCTGATGGGGATAGGCCACTTAGGTCTGGGCTCCAGCTTTTCCTTGCAGTCTTTGGGTCCTAACCACGCAGACACAGATTTTCCACCAATGCTTTAGTCTTCTCTCAATTCATCAGGAATCTGGGCAAGGGCTGTGGACTCCTCAGCGTGGGGTGAGGGAGATGACTTCACAGCCTGACACATTTTTTTGTCTCTCCCAGCCCATGTGCTGAGTCTGACTCTCAGAGCCAGTGGCAATTCTGATCCAGACCTAGAACTCTTTTCTCCAAAGGTTCTTGGGAGTGACACTTTCCTTCTCTCCTTCCTTTTGGGTTCTTCCAGGGGAAACCCTTTCCCTGTAGAAAAATACATTGGAAAACTCCCTTCCTTTATTCTGTAGGAGCGTGTGTGTGTGTGTGTGTGTGTGTGTGTGTGTGTGTGTGTGTGTGCGCGCGCGCGCGCATTTCTTTTGCAGCTGCTGAGATCAGAAGCTAAAATCTTCTCCTGTATAGTGTGTATGAAATTACAGCTGTTGAGATTAGGGACTGAAAACCTTCTCTGGGGCAGGAAGAATTAAAATGGAAAGTCCAAAGTCAGAGATTAGCCAGGCTTCTAGTCCCACATGGTTCCCCTTCTTATTACACATGTTAGAGAGAGAGGATTCCCAAGTCAACAATGGGCTCCAACTTTCCCTCCCTACTACTGGGCATGCTGGAAACTGGAAAATCCACTTAGGTTCTTTTAGATAGAAACCCTAGGTGACTTAATGATGGAAATGTTAGAGCAGGAGTTAGAGATGGAGTGGGGTTGTCTACATCATCGGGGGGGAGCATGGGCAAGATCTGATCTTGGGTTTTTCATGGAGACTTTTGTCCAGTTGCTCCTCCCAAAATATGCAACAGGAATCTTTGGGGGCCTTAGCTTTTTTCCATTTCTACAATCAAAGAATTGGATCAAATGACCTCTTAAGTCTTCTTACATCATGACTAAGGTAACACTTCCTTTTTGCTCCTCTTGGAAATGGCACTTTTTTTTTTTTAACAAAGTCACTGACCTAAGCGTTTGGAAATGTTATAATAAAATAAGTCTGTGGATACATGAGCACAATAGAGAGCATGGATGTACACACACATATACACATACAGCTTTACAAAATGTGGCTGGTCTCAGTGCCCATGAATATGCAGAAGCTTCCCTACACAAAATGTCAGTGTTCTAGATAAAGCTCAGTGTTCTAGAATTCTACATTTTTTTTCTGATCCCTCCATCTCTGGTCTGCTAGAGAAACAGTAGGGCTGATTCACTTTTTTGTTTTAAAGTGAAGAAGTCCCAGAGATGGGTAATGATATGCTTGGAGGAAAATTCAGTACATCAGTATGTTTGTCTCTTCTCTTATGAAAGGAATTCAGATGGGTTCAACTTCCCTTAAGTTTGTTCTGGGGCCACTCCATGGATGGCTAGATTCTCTTTTCTTTCTTATGGCTTCACATTCACAACCAAGACCAACTTAGGTGGCCTTAGCACAGTGGATGATTCTGCACTTCCCTCTTCCAGTGGCAATGGGGATGCCCCTAAAGTACCTCCCAGTGCCTGACATTCTGATTATCCTTGGTGGTCTGTTAAAACTTATCTATGAGTGTCAATCATTTCCCTTTATCCTGTGAGCCCTACATGTCAAGGAGCATCTCAGCTCATCAGAAGGGCTCCAAATCCCTGAATCCATTTGGCAGGGCCCTACCATCTCAGGGCCCTCACAGAAAGACCCAGCTGGGCTCAGCCCCCCTGGCAATACTATCTCTGCCTTGAGCATTATTTTCCCAGTCTCATATCCTCTTTTCCTATTGGGAACTGGACTCCTCCAGCTGAGGAGGTAGGGAGGCTGCTGGGAAACACCCAAAGTCATTCTTACCCTGTGAGTCAAATCCTACTCTTCCCATGCTTCTTGACCTTAGGCATTTAAAAAATTATAATAGCTAGCATTTCTATTGAGTTGTTGTGAGAATAAAATGAAATTATGTCAGCAAATCTTAAAGATATAGAAATGCTAGCTACTATTATTATTAGTAACTTTTCTGAATACTCCTTGGCACTAGCTTCTCAATGTCATAGAACCAAATTGGACTTAATCTAGTTTATGGTATGTGGGCAATAATAATGATAGCCAGTATTTATATAGTGTTTCATCTATATTATTTCATTTGATCCTCACAACTCTGTGAGGTAAGCTCTATTATCATCCTCGTTTTACAGATTAAGAAACTGAGATAGAGAGTTTATGTGATTTGCCCAGGGTCACACAGCTAGAAAAAGCCTCCCTTCATGGAGAGGTCAGGAGTTTTTCCTTCCCTGATTTGTGTGTTGTTTGTCTGTCCTACGCCCTGAAGGCCAAGCACGGCCTACTAAAAAGTACTCCCAAATTCCTCATGTTTGCTATCGGCAGCCTTGCCTCCAGCCAGAGGCCCCCCTCTAGGCTAGTTATATATCTGCCCTAGTTTGGTTGGGGTTTTTGCTTGTTTGTTTTTTGGGTTTTATTTTGTTTTGTTTGGTCAGTTGAAGTTTTTGCAAAGCCCTTTCTCGAAGTTCTTTCTCAAGCTGTAGCAGGAGGTCTTTAGGCCACATTTAAGATCATTTCTTTGATTCTCCTCTCAGTAGAAATGGTCAGTTATTCTTCCACCTACATCTCTGTAGAGCAGCCCTTAGTGAAGCTATCATATGTAGACTTTCATCATTGCCCCTTACCTCCCTCCAGGGGCCTTTACCAATGGCTCTCTACTGGCCACAATTACTTGGACTTCATCCCATGCTGATGTTCCGTCTTGTGTTTCAGTGCTGTCTTGGAGACTCCACCTTCACCTTCAGGGAGATTATAAAGGACTGCATTTAGCAGTCTTAAGTGCCAAACTTATGACTAATTTGCTGTGACATATAAGCAAACTGATGAGCACCAACGAGCATTAATTGCCATGTTAAATTCTGACACCCCCTCTGCCCTTCATCTTAGCATTGGAGCTATCAGTGTTTGGAAGAGTGAGTGAGAACTTCTGTCTTTGGCTACCTGGCCTTAGGAAATAGCCTGGATGCTTCCAATCCCAAACTACCCCTTCTTCCTCCCTTTGCTCTTTTTTTCCCTTCTGCATAAATAATACCAGTGATCTTCTTCAAAGAGGGCAGAGGGGCCACGTGAAGAGAGAAAAGACCAGAATTAAAACTTATATGCCAGAACATCTAATATAATATCCTCCTGTCCCTTGAAAGTCTAATGGAAGGAACCGTAGGCTGAGAATCAGGATATATCCCTCTTGCTTCTTGTGACTTTGGGGTGTCCCCTAAGAGTTGTCCGGGAGGACAGGTAAGAAGATGCAGTCAAACAATAATTTGGAGTTTTGGGAATGTGACTTCATTCATTAAGTAAGCACCTTCTACCGAAACAGCTCCGCCCTTGCTCAGCAACTTGGTCCAAAATAGTTGCCTAGGGGTGCTGAAGGTAAGTATTTTGTGTAGGGTCACATGGCCAGAATGGGACAGACTTGAGACTAGAGCCCAAGACTTTTGCCTCTGAGGCAAGTTTTCCATGATGCCACAGTGCCTCTCAGTTTGGATATACATCTTTGGAAAGTGCTAATGAAACTCCTAAGACAGTATTAGTTTTAGGTTGACTCTATCCAAGAGAAGAAGAGTAGACCTTGCCTATTCCTAGCACCCTTGTCTGGCTGGAAATAGGTATAAATGAGCTGACTCCTTGAAGAATCTTCCAATCCAGAGGATTTATAACTTGTATAGGTCATGGAAGAGAGGTAGTTGGGGGTATTTGGGGAACTTTTTCTTAAAGTTCCTTTTAACAGCTTTATTTCTTTTTTCACTACCCCTTTTCGTCTCTTCAGGACTGTCTGGGAATCCTACAGATCTGGAGAGATGAAAGCAGGAGTTTGGACAAAGCTTCATCCCCCCTAAAAAGCCCAAGACCTTTTTGGAGTTAGTGTGGGAAGCTCTACAAGATGCCACACTCATCATCCTGGAGGTTGTAGCAATCATCTCCTTGGGCCTGTCCTTCTATCGGCCTCCTGGGGGTGGAAATGAGCGTGGGTGTCCTAGAACTGGGCAAGATCCTAGTTCAGGCCCAGCAGCAGGCATTTAGTATCGGTTATTGATAAACTACCTCCACTTACATTTTTTTCCCCATCTACCCGGAATGATTTGTTGAAGACCAGGGCTTTTTAATTCAGACTGCATTTGGACATTTTGTCCAGTACCCAGTGAAGTCCATTTCTACCATAGCATTCCTCTCTATGTCTCATCCTTCATGCCTAGTGACAAATAGAATATTGCCAATCCTCCAAAGCCCTGCTCCTCAAAGTGCAAGCCCAAGTACTTGGCATCATGGGAAGTTGCTCAACCTGTTGGGCAGAAGTAGTCTGACCCTTTTAGACTTAGGCGGTTATTTACCTGTGACTTGCCTGTCATTTATGTAGGCACACAGTCTGAACTATTGAGTCTCTGGCTCCTTTAAGGTTAATACTGTGGTGGTGCAGGTGATGAGTGGATACCTAAGCCTGGGTTTCTCAGCAGTGGTGGTTCCTCTTCCTGGGAGTCTGCCTACCTTTTTCTACCCTGCCCTATCCCTCCTCTCCCAGAGAGGGTTAGTAAAAGCATTAGCTCCACTTAGCATGTCAACAAGAACCTTATAAGTAACACCCCCTCCTTTCCCTCTCCTTATGAAGTAGATTGTGGGCAATCCAAAATTGGTGTGACAGATGAAGGGGAAGCAGAGACTGGCTGGAGTGAAGGGCAGCTATCCCATTTTCGGCCATCATTGTGGTGCTGGTGATGGCCTTCAATGACTGGAGCAAGGAGAAGCAGTTCTGGGGCCTACAGAGCCGTATTGAGCAGGAACAGAAGTTCACTGCTATCCGCAAAGGCCAGATTGTCCAATTGCCTGTGTTTGAGATTGAGGTAGGAGATATTGCCCAGATCAAATAGGGTGAGAATCCCATGCTGTAGGTTCCCCTCCCCACCTACCTACTTTATGGACAGGTGTCTATTGTGCATAGCCAACACTAGTAATTTTTTCACCCCATTTCAATTGGGGAAGCAAGTAGGGAGCCTGGGATACTGCAAGGGTATTCCTGGGGAGGTGGCCACAACTGGAGAGTTGGAGCCAGGGGGAAAGAAGTAGAATGGGACAGGGTGGATAAAAACCTTACTTGGGGTGAAGCAGCAAGGGTGATGAAGCCAACATGTGGCAGCTTTGTATTTTAATTATCTTAATGATTAAAATTTCATTCTCATAATCTAAGTTCTAGGTTCAATTGTTTCAGTGAGATACTGACAGTATTGTCAGCACCATTTTGATGCTCTCATCCTAGTTATAGATCACCTCACCCCGATTATAGTTCTGCTATTCTCCATTCTTCATTTCTGTTGTGCCTTTTCTGTTGCTTAGTGGACAAGCTAGTTCTCTCCTTGGTCTCATAGTATGAGGAGGGGTCTAAGAACTATTGAAGGGAGCTGGGTAGGTTATATTCTTCATTATCACCTTCTGGGTTCAAGTTTAGGTAAGTTGTAAGTCCTTTAGGAAAGGAACAGTCTGAGACCCTCCTATGGTGCAATTTAATATGACCTTGCTCCTGTATGGAATACCCAGAATGTTTTTCTGGGTCCCAGGGGGAAGTCATCAGGAATAACAATGCCCAGAGCCTTTGGAGGGTGTCCCATATTTTGCAGGGACTTTGTTAATCCACATGATACCTGTTTCTCTGTGGTACCTGCTTGTCTAATGCCCTTCAGGAAGTCTCCATGGGAGGAGCACTAGAGTAGAATCAGACCATGCCTTCCCACATTCTCTTTTTGTCTCTTACTATCATTGTCCATTTTCTTTTCCTCCCTCCTCCCTCTTTTTCTCCAGGTGACCTTTTGCCTGCAGGTGGGATCCTGATCCAAGGGAATGATCTGAAAATTGATGAGAGTGCTTTAACTGGAGAGTGTCCATGTCAAGAAGACTGTAGAGAAAGACCCCATGCTACTTTCAGGTGAAGCTTTAACTTTGTTGTCTTCTTCTGAGTGTGTGTTTTGATCTTCTTTGTCACCACAGCTAGATTTCATAGTCTGAGTTTGCTCGTTTTCTGGACAATTATTTGACTTTTAAATGCTTTGTTAAGATAGGGCTCTGCTTCCAGCGTGAAGAGCATATTGTTCCAAGCTTCAGGGGAGCTATTTTTAGAGATACTTCTAGGGACCTGTACATTTTCAGTTCTTCCAAGGATGATGTGATCTAAGAAGAGGTTTTTACTACTCTCCTGGCCTGTGCTCTGGTGTGTGAGCAACCACAGGCACTCCTTTCTGCCTTTGTACTGTGACGAGGGTCCCCTGTCTACTGTGGCTGTAAGCTCTGTTATGCTAGTGCTCTTCCTGTCCCTGGGACTTCCACACAGGACTGCGACCCAGATCTGAATGTGGGGAAAGCAACATAGTCTGCCTCAGTGCTAGCAAAAAGACCCCTGTAATCTCCTTCTGACTAGTTATTCAAATCCCTTTCCATCTGTGGACCGAGAGCTCCAGAAGCAGCTACTGCCACTGCCGCTGCTGATTCCGTCACTCCCAAGGCCTGCTGCAGGTTTGCTGGGGCCCGGTCTCTGCTGGCATGGCCTGCACTGGACTGTGCTGCTCTCTCACTCTGGTGCAACAGACCTTTTCTGCTGACCTTCCAAGTTGTCTTGGGCTTGAAATGTGTTTTCACTCAGTCTTTTTGTGGGTTTTGCTGCTCTAGAATTTGTTTAGCATCATTTTTAAAAGATATGTGGAGGGGTTTTGGGGAAAGCTCAGGTAAGTCCCTGCATTTACTTCACCCTCTTGTTTCCTTCTTCCCACTTTTCTCTCTGCCTAAAGGGATCTTAGATAGTGCAGTTGTAGATCACTGGATTATGGAGTTAGGAACACTTGAGTTCAAATCTAACCTCAGATACTTAGCAGCTGAGTGACGCTCGGCAAGGCATTTGACCTCTGTCTGCCTCAGTTTCCTCAACTGTCAGATGTGGATAATAATAGCACATACCTCCCAGGATTGTTGTGAGGATCAAATGAAATGCCTGGCACATAGTAGGCATTCAATAAATACTTCCTTCCTCCCTCCTTCATGTCTTTCCTTCCTTCTCTGGCCATAATCCTTTCTCTACTTCATTCATTGTAATGTAGTCAAAGAGTCAACAGAACTTAAGAGATGGAAAGAATCTCTGTCTATGCCTTGGCACTGACTCTTCTGCATGCTTGGAATGCACTCCTCCCGCACCTCAGCCTCTTAGAATCCCTAGTTTCTACTGAACCTGAGTTCAGGGATCCCCTTCCACATGATTATCTTTTCTGTTCTCCCAGCTACTAATACCTCCATCTGAAAATTATCTCATATTTACTATTATTGTTGGTAATAGTAATAATAGCTAGCCTTTACATGCAAGCCTTACAGTGCTTACAGAGCGTTTTTCAAAGATCCCCTCTGATTCTCACAATGACTGTGGGAGGTAGGTGCTATTATTATCCCCATTTTTACTGATGAGGAAACTGAGGAACCTAGAGGTTTAGTGACTTGTCTAGAGTCACACAGGTAGTCTGGATTTGAACTCAAGTCTTCTTGACTCCAATTTAACAAATGTGTGTTGGTTGATGGACCTTAAACATCTAGTCCAACTTGTACTTGAATAAAATCCCATCTATGACATCCTCAACAAGTGGTCATCCACGTGCCAGTTGAGAATCCCATTATAATAGGAAACTCACTGCCTCTCAAAGTGCTTCTATATAGCTCTAGTTGTTAAAAAGTTGTTCCTTCATATTGAGTCAAAGTCGGCTTCCCTCTATCTGCTACTCATGATTACTAGCTCCATCTTGTAGGGCCAAATAGAAATAAAAATGTTACCTGTCCAGATCTCTTTGGGCAACTGATATGTACTTCTCCCTACCAGTCTTTATTTCTACATGCTGGGCATACTCATGGTTTTAAATAACCTCACCTGGATTTTTTTTCTTAAACTCTGATGTAAGACTTTTTATGTTTATGCTGATTACATTCAAATTTCTTAAATCCAAACTGTCACTCTAACCTTTATATG
>NW_027555179.1:0-53216 GCF_003287225.1 Phascolarctos cinereus
TGGATGTGTCAATTAAGTTTACATGCTAATAGGACTTTGGCTGAATCTGCTATGGAAATTCCTTGGACTAAATGATGTTTAAATTGAAATGAGAGCTAGGAGTAGGGATAGACAGGAAGATAGTTGCCTAGGGTGCAACACGTAGGAGTACTCAATCGGGAATATTTTTGATATTACATTTTATTATAGTATATTATAACTGAGACAGGGTCATTTCTTTTGTGATCTATATATAAGGTCATGTGTTAACAAAGGATGGTCCAGGAACCCCTGGGTGTCCCTGAGAGCCTTTCAGGTCAAGAGATCACAACTGTTAGATATAATTAGCTCCCAACCCACATTAACAAGTTTTTAGAGAGATCTGTTTTTAAGCATGTCAACAGGTCTGGAGAACAAAAAGTCTAAGGACTGATGTGTTCTGAATATCTCCCTCTTTCCTTCCCCTTAAATGGCAACTTCAACAGAACCTCACAGCAGGGATGGATGTTTGCTTGCCTAAAACCTGAGAGGGGAGCTCAAGCTGTTCCTGAGCCCCAGAGTACTATCTGGAGGAGGGGAGATTTTGAATTCACTGGACAACTGACCTAACATTCTTGCCAGAGAAGGGAGATTTCCCAGGCAGCACCCGTTTTGGTAGTTGTTTCATTTGGAGCAAGAGCTCTTAAGTTTGAAATTTCAAACTTCCAAAGACCTGTGCACAGGTCTGACAAGGAAGGAGGACTTGGGGAGACTGTGTAGAGCTCTAGGAAACAGGGATTCATCAGAATAATGAAATGTTGCCCTGAGAGAATCCTCAAGTTCTGGGGGGAGTTCATAGGTCATTTGAGTGCCTTCTATTTCCATACTTGTTCATGGGCTCTTGTAAATGCTTATGCAATATCTTTCACATCTTCTACAGGCTGTTCCCCTATTCATTATTCATATACACTGAAAATATGTGTGGGAATTGGGGTCTCTGTTATTCACATTTGGAAAAACCTAAACATTTACAACCTGTATCTAAACTTTTATTTTGAAAAAAAAGTTCTTGGATTTTTTTTTAGTGCAGGGTAAACAGCCAAAGAGAGAAACTGATCCTTTGGAATCAAGTCCCTTATATTATACCTGTATCATATGAGGCTAGAGTCCTTGGGGTCTTCCTGAGCCAAAGGTTACAGATGGATCTGTGATTTGATGGATGTGATTCTAGTGCCTGGAACTTCATAGATCTTTAATAAGAGCTTATTGATTGATTGAGTACTCCCCTTATGATGCAGGTAGTAACCTATCTCTGGTCTCCCTTTCAAATTTTATCCATGTCCTCCACAGGAGGGGCATCAAACATGAATCTCTCGACATAGCATGGACTGCAGGAGAACAAAGAATTGTTCCTTGGTTATTCTTTGCTCCTGTCATGTGATGTCAGGATCACCATCCTACATGTGGTACAATGTATTGCTCCAAGCCACAGGGTTTAAAAAGTCTTTTCACTAAAATAGTCCACCCCTTTCAGGTAGAGAAGCAATTCTCCTCGCAGTTTAAAAGAAATCCAGATGATAAAAAGAAGTAAAAACCAAGGGGAAGAAGGTTGGAAAAGCAGTCAATAAAGGAGTTCCCTGGGATCTCTGAAGGTCCCTGACACAGTCTCAAAGAGTACTTTTACACTCATTAGTCCAAAAGTTATCACAGCTGGACCCCAGACAAATCTACCTGTAGGTAGTGTTACTTCCAACTATCCAGGTGTGCCCTACAATTTCCTTGTTTGCATTAGGCCCAGCTGGTGTTGTCACACCCCCCCCCCCCCAGCTCAGAACAGGACGATTTTATTTCCACACCTATACCTCTGAATTAACCATACATGGCAATAGGAGAATCAGTGTCAAATTATGAGTACAGACAGCAATTTTTCATCCTTCATTTTCAAAGAGGGTCAGTGACAACACAGGGTGATGACACACAATGAATTGGGTTTAAGTGAGGCTGAGTTTCACAAAGTTGTCAGCCTCAGTCTTCCAGAGTCATAAAAGTCGAGATGACTAGAGGTGGCTCTGGATGTAGTAGATGACCTTGCCAATGAACAAGTGGTGGGAGAGATTAGTGGGCTTGAGATGAGGCTTCATGGAGTTGGTGAGATTTAAACTGACTTGGTAAGGAGAAAGAAAATTTAGCTAAGTGGAGATGAGTATCATTTCCTTTTTTCTTCCAGACAATTTTCTTTGATTACCAAATCTGTCAGCCCCAAACATGGTACAAATGGGTTCTACAAATACAACAAATAACAGTAAATTTAGCTGTGAACACATAACACAATCTACATTTCCCTAGCTAAGAAACATTGAAGAAAAATCTAATGCAGAACTTTATTTAGTTATAATTCCTGTGTGCTTTCTTCTCCTTTTTCTTTTTAAATTGAGTATTTTATTGTTTTTCTCTAATTACATGTAAATATAGTTTTCAACATTCATCTTTGTAAAATTTTGAGTTCCAATTTTAATAGTTCTCTCTGTCCCCTTAACCTTTGCCAAGACAACAAGCAATCTGATATAGGTTATACATGTACAATCATGTTAAATTTATTTCCACATTAGTCATGTTGTGAAAGAAGAATCTGAACAGAAAGGACAAAACCACAAGAAAATAAAAAGAACAAAAAAAGAGAAAATAGTATGCTTCGATCTGCACTCAAATTTCAAAGTTCTTTCTCTGGATGTGGTTAGCATTTTCCATCATCAATCTTTGGAATTGTCTTGGATCATTGTATTGTTGAGAAGAGCTAAGTCCATCATAGTTAATCATTGCACAATATTGCAGTTGCTAATGTTCTCCTGGTTCTGCTCACTTCACTTAGCTTCAGTTCATGTCAGTCTTTCCAGGTTTTTCTGAAATCCCTCTGTTCGTCATTCATTATAGCACAGTGGTGTTCCATTACATTCATATACCACAATTTGTTCTGCCATTCCCCAATTGATGGGCATGCCCACAATTGATAATTCTTTGCCACCACAAAAGGTGCTGCTATAAATATTTTTGTACCTGTGAGTCCTTTTCCCTATGTTATGACTTATACAGACCTAGAATGATGTTTCTGGATGAAAGGGTATGCACAGTTTTATAGCTATTTGGGCATAGTTCCAAATTGCTCTCCAGAATGGTTGGATCAATTCACACCTTCACGAGCAACATATTCCTGTTCCAACTTTCTCACATCTTCTTCAACATTTATAATTTTCCTGTTTTGTCATGTTAGCTACTCTGGTAGGTGTGAGGTAGTACCTCAGAGTTGTTTTAATATGCATTTCTCTGATCAATAGTGATTTAGAGCATTTTTTTTCCATATGACTATGGATGGCTTTAATTTCTTTATCTGAAAAGTCCTTGTACGTATGCTCTGAGCATTTCTCAATTGCGGAATGACTTGTATCCTTATAACTTTGACTCAGTTCTCTATATATGTTAGAAATGAGGCCTTTATTAGATACATTGGCTGTAAAAATTATTTCCCAGCTTTCTGCTTTGACAGGTGTCATTATCAAGGATATAGTATGGGATTGGAAGACTGAATGAATCAAGCCTTGATGGTATTTCTTACTTTTGGAGGACAGTACAGCAAGGGCCACCAGCATGCCAGACAGAAATGCTCTGCAATCCAGGATGGTTGTGTTTGGGGATGATGGCTACGTCAACACTTTCAGATGCTGTGTACTAATATACTACCATGCCTGGAATAATTTATCTGGAAATGTCTACCCTGAGTGCCTAGAGATAAGTAATGAAAATACAAGCAATACCTTTGAGTCCATGCATCTTAATGATTCTTAAAGCAATAGAGGTCTCAACTGTCAATTTAAAAGTTAAGCCATTTTGAATGGAGCCACTCTGCAAGCACAAAAAAGGAGCCAGGTTGCCACTAGGGAACTGACTATGAGAGAGCATAATTTTATTCTCTGTGCAGGGCTAAGGGCAGACAGTGACTGTCATTGAACCACAGTAGTAATGACAAATAACTCCCTAGGAAATCTCTAGAGACAAGATTGTCTGAATACGAGTACAGTTACTATTGCAGCTCTGGATGATGGAATTCTAATTGGCTTGTAAAGCAGAAGTCCTGCCAGGGAATACCCATCAACCACACATCTTGTGTTAGAGAAAGTACAACGTCCATAATGAGCTGTAAAGCTCTAGCTGAACTATTTTCTTTGAGTCTAGGTTGGAAGAAAGCATTTTGTAATTCGTTAAGGGTATATGAACTTGAGTGTAGATCAGTGCTTCAGTAAACTGAGATATTTGCACTGATAATTATGATGACCCTCTATGACTGAGTAACAGGTCTCTGTGTTGCTATGGCTAATGAGAGGCAGAATATTCTAGTGGATATTGTGCTGAAATCCCACCCCTAATACATACTAGATTCATGGCCTTTACCTCTCTAATATTCATTTTCCTCATCTATGAAATGATAAGCCTGGACTTGATAACCTCTAAGATATCACCCAACTCTAAATCGATGATACTATGATGATACTATTGCACAAACTCATAGTCCCCCCTCTAAGAGTAGACCACTAACCTTTTTCTTAGAGGTTCCAGTAAGTGTTTTTCATAGAGATGCTGGTCTCCCTCCAGGGTGATCGTCTGGCAAGATTGTCAGTTAGGCCTGCCTTCAAGCAAACATGAGCTGTTCATGTTCATTTAACCAGCAGAGAACCTGGGAGTCTATTTTAGTTACAGCCAAGGAGCAAGTTTTCCCATGCTTTCTTTTAATTCTAGCTAGGGATGGTCCTAATTTACCACCAAATTTGATTGGTAGTTCATTACATAAGCTACTGAAAAAGTTCTTTATAATATTTTATAATTGGTAGTCTGTCCTATCAGAAGATACTTATCAATCGTCTACAGGCACACACATGATGAACATACCACAAATTGTTTATGTGATTGATAACTGATAGGAAAACAACAACACAATTTTATCATAAAATGAAGTCAAAACAAAATGGAGTCAGTTATGCCGAGTTGATAAATGTATTTCTACTCTCTTTTTAAGGTAATAAAATTATTCTCTTCCTTTTTTCTTAAGAATTTGCTTTCTGTTTCCCTTTTTTTTAATAAGGCTGTTTTGTTTTGTTTGGTGAGGCAGGTGGGGTTAAGTGATTTTCCTAGAGTCACATAGCTAGTAAATATGTGTCTGAGGCATGGTTTGAACTCAGGTCCTTCTGACTCCAGAGCTGGTGCTGTAACCACTGTACCACCTAGCTGCCCCAATATAGGGCTGATTTTCTAAGATAAATATAATTAACCATTGCATTGCTGTTCTATGTGTCGCGTTACTCAAGTGCATCAGAGAAAAGACAATGGGGAAAATATCTGGGGCTAGAAGTGGGGGAAAGGAGGGAGAAAGAGAAGGGAAAGAATTAGAGAGGAAGATTTCATAACTGCTGTATGTTGACCAGAACAATTTCTCCTAGTGTGACTTTGAGCTGAATAAAAGAAAATTCATTCATTTTTGGTTAATTTCCAGATCAGGGAGAAAAAAGCAAACAAACCATGAACCCAGCACTTTCTTCTACACAATCAATCAGTTATGTTGTTGTTGTTGTTGTACTTTTCCTTCCTTCCTTCCTTCCTTCCTTCCTTCCTTCCTTCCTTCCTCCCTGCTTTTCTTTCTTTCTCTCTCTCTCTTTCTTTCTTTCTTTCTTTCTTTCTTTCTTTCTTCTTCTTTCTTCTTTTCTTCTTCTTCTTCTTCTTCTTTCTTCCTTCCTTCCTTCCTTCCTTCCTTCCTTCCTTCCTTCCTTCCTTCCTTCCTTCCTTCCTTCCTTCTCTTTCTTTCTTTCTTTCTTTCTTTCTTTCTTTCTTTCTTTCTTTCTTTCTTTCTTTCTTTCTTCTCTCTCTATCTCTTTTTCTTTCTTTCTTTCTTCCCTTTTTTTTCCCTTTTTGACTAGGCAATGTGGTTAAGTGACTTGCTCAGGGTCCCACTGCTAGTAAGTACCAAGTTTCTGAGTCCAGATTTGAACTCAGGTCCTCCTGACTCCAGGGCAGGTGCTCTATCCACTGCGCCACCTAGCTGCCCCTGCCAGGATTTTCTATCACCAGTTTCTGTGACTGTACTATCAACTTTCCTCTCCCTCCTCAGGATGTTTTTTTTTTCTTTTTGTATTCCATTTTGGATTATCTTCTGTGCTGTCTGTGAAACCTTCTCTAATAAGCCAAAATGTAGGTAGAGGTACTGCCTCTCTCCCTCTTTATCTTCTTCCTTAGTGGAAGGATCAGCCTGTATTTATAGCACTATTGATGAGTGCGAATAGCAAAAGGATAAATACAGCAAATACTCTGTAGGGGGAGAACCTGTTCCTTTGACTATCCCTCTTGGATGCCAAAGTGAGCCAGTTTCGCATACCTTTGCATCATGTACCAGTTTCTTGAAACCCTGCCTTTAATCCAATTTAGCTGCATTATCCTTCCTCCCTAGCCTTTACTGGCACACCAAGATGTTAGCAATCAGCAGCAGGCACTTCTAAGTGTTAGCATAGTCTTCTCCAGCAAAGACAAAATTAAAGAAGAAAAAATCTCACAGTAAGCATGTCCTCATCTTAAAATTAAAAAAAATTCCCTATTTGTTTATCAGTTAGATATGAATAATTAATAAATCTGCCTATCTTATTTAATATCTTATTAAGCAGAAAACATAGTACAACCTTCAAAGATAGATAAAGCATTACAGTAAATTTAGTGGTTTCTAGAGTATCTGAAACAACTAACAGTTTGGGGGACAGTGTTACAAATATAAAGAATTAAAGATTTTAATAAAGAACTATACAAATATATTTACATATACATATGTTTATACACATGTAGTACATATTAAAACTTACATGTTCTCTAATACATTAGATTTTTTCACATTTATATATGTAATGGAAAACCATTAACATATAAACATAGTTCATTTCATAAATGAACATTATTTCATCCTTTAAAGCATGTAATTTTTCTGTATCTTTATTTAACTTTGACATTCTTGAGGATTTGTTTGTAGATCCTATTGGAGAAGTCCTTCAAAATCTAGATACAAGCTTATCAGTAGTTAGCAGAAAAAGGAAGAGAAAAATACAATTTATATTATTTATATACATATATGTATATGTGTGTGTGTGTGTGTGTGTGTGTTTGTGTGTGTGTGTGTGTGTGTTTGGCCAAATAATTCATCATGTTAAGGAATTCTGGGTGTGAGAAGCATGAAAGTGGTCACTGGTCCAACTTAGACTTAGAGTTTCCTGAGCACTGTAAAGTGAAGTGATTTCCCCATGGTCTCATAGGCCCTATGTATCACAGAGAGGACTTGAAATCATGTTTTCCTGGAAGACACCTACCATACAGGAGAGTTGTTTTGAAACTTAAATCAGATAACATATGCAAAATACTTTGCAAACTTTAAAATGCTATAATAATGTCAGTCACTATTATTACACTTAAGATGTATTTGATTTTGGAGCAACTCATCAGATTGTTTATATGTTTCTCTTTCATCCTCTGTAGTAGACGTTGGGATATAAGGTGAAATTATAATTATGTTCATGGTGGTCTGCTTATGTTCATGTTGAGCTCCATTTCCTATTTCATTATATTTAGTATTGCCTTTGGGCTCACAATGAAACCAACCATGCCAGTTATTTTATTTGCTTATTTGAGGAAAATATGAACATCATTTCCATTTAGCTGCAACTTCTTTCTATTTTTCAGTTAAATTCATAGCAAGGGTATCAATATGGATATTATTTTGTTCTTTCAGTACTGTTGATCACTGGACAAAGACTGTCAATTAAGATTCTAACAGTTAAACTGGTATTTTGAATTATGGGATTCTTAGTATCTTTTGCTGCCTTTCCCATCACTCTCCTGAAATTACTATGCAATCATAGAATTAAACAGAATAATAGAATCTCAGACTTGGACCTGACTTCAATGGCTCTCTGGCCCAAACAATTCTTCAACAGCAATCTTCTTGATTGCATTCCCCCAAAGTGGTTGACTAGCTTCCTATCTAAATATGAGAAGGAACTACACAGCACTGAGTACCACTTATCCTGCTGTTTCACAGGATGCTGTGGCCAAAGACTTCATTACCTACTGACCAGCCTTCTGGATGTAAACCTCTCTGTAAGTGGTCAGGCTTGTCTTCTGGAAACAGACATAGTCTGTCTCTGGACTTATGCTATCTTTTTTTTTTTTAATTTTAAAATAATTTTTTTTTCCATATGCTTTTGAGTTGAAAATTTTTTCTCCCTTTTTCTCCCCTCCACCCTCCCCAAGACAGCGCACAATCTGACATAGGCTTTACATTTACATACCCATTAAACATATTTTCATGTCAGTGAAGTTGTAAGTAAAAATTAAAACCAATAGGAGGAACCATCAGAAAGATGAAACAAAACTCAACAGAAGGTAAAAATAAGTGAGAAAATGAAAATAAAATAAAAATGAAAGCTAGTGGGGGCAGCTAGGTGGCGCAGTGAATAGAGCACCAGCCCTGGATTCAGGAAGACCTAAGTTCAAATCCAGCCTCAGACATATAACACTTACTAGCTGTGTGACACTTAATCCTCATTGCCCAACAAAAAAGAAAAAAAAAAGTAAAAATGAAAGCTAGGAAGAATTGCAGGAGCATGAGAAGACTTGGAGGACAGAATGAAGTAAACAGAACCTTGTTTCCCACAGAGGGAATGAATGTGAGTGCTGTGGGATGCACCTGGGAGAAGAGTGAGAAAATGTGCCATGTGCTTTTCACAACCAGGGACTCTTTTGGTCTCTTATCTTTTTAAGAAGCACTGGTGTGCTGGGCAGTCACACATCCCTAGAAACCACTCTTTTCTTGTTTTTGCTTTCTAGTAATCTAGTAGATTTACACATTACACCTTGTTCAGCCTTTCCCCAACCAATGGGCATTCCTTTCAATTCCACTTTTTTTTTTGCTTTACCAGAAAAGTAATGCTGTCTATTAGAATTAAAATTCTTACTTTGTCTTTTTGACCTCCTTGGGATCAAAGTACTATCCCAGCATCAATATGTGTGTGTGTGTGTGTGTGTGTGTGTGTATAAACAGCATTCTCCAATTGCTTTTTAGAATGGAGGGACCAGGTCCTGGCTCCACCCACAGTGTGTCTGTGCTCCCCTCTTCCCATCGCCCCTCTGATGGGGATCTTTCTTCCATCTCTCTTATTTGGGGCCTGGGCAGTTTGCCCACCACAGTAGGACTCTATGCTAGCTGGGGGAGCATGGCCTGGAATTATGTCAATGCCAGTTGAGGTGCCCTCCCTGGCCAGATAAGTTTAATCCAAGCATCATGGTCTGAGCTGAGTGTGCTAACTCACACAGGGAGAGAGAGCCCTGAAGCATGAGGTGAAGCTTCCAGGTTGTTTGGATTGGAATTTCTCTCATTAGTGCTTTTTGTCTCTTTAGGGGGCAGGCAGTACATCTCTGTCCATTCCCACTGACTCTTCTCTCTTCTGTTCTCCATCCCCTGGGTGACAGGCCAGTTGTTCTTCTTGTCACTTTGATCATGAGGCAATCAAGACAGTGGAGTGGGTACAGAAGAAGAAGATTCAGCTGCTCACATTGGGACTAGGAGGCGATGCCTTGTAAGGAAGCCATCTCCCCTCTTGCAGCCTCAGTTTCCTCTTCTGTAAAATGGAACAAATGATACCTTCACTATTTGGCTCATAAGCTTGTAGGGAAAGGGAGAAGAAGGCCAAAAAGTCTTTCTGTGCTAGGCCCATGAGAGCTTCCCTTGCTATTTATTCCACACCTTCGGATGGGGGGGTGGGGGTGGAAAATGACACTGAACCTTTTAACCTGGCACCCCAGAATGCCACCTCTTTGAGGCAGAACCAGGGGCTCAACACCCAACAGGACATTTTATTGCAGCAGAATGGTGCTGGGAAGCCATCACTAATTCTTCAAAGAACACATTTTCAAAATGATGAGTATGGGTGTTTAGGTGTCTCCTTACAGCCAGTGAAATGACTTCCTAAGCTGAAGCTGTCCAAACCTTCTAAAGCCAGATGCTGTTACTCCTCCTGGACCAGGCCAGGCTAGGCTGCCCAGAAATGGTCCTCCCTGATTATGGAGTGCCCATGTTCAGGGCCTAAAGTCAATCTCGTTCAGACAGGGAGGGAGGGAGAACTCTGGGAGGCCATGATCCTTTTGCCATTGGAAGCTCAGGTAAAGCCAAACAGAGCCTCTGTTCTAAGGTCTTGGGCCTTCTGGCAGACTTTCTGGGTTGTAGGGCTCACTGTGGACAATATCTAGAAAGAATGAGGCAACCCTGCATTTACCTCAGGTGCCATCATCCTCTAAGGCTCTGGCTTGGTTGCCTGGCTTGGCAGAACTTTGTGCGCTCGGAATATTCCAGTAGATGGTACCTAGCAGCCTTCAGGGTTCCAATAACAGAAGGCCAGATGCCATAGAACTGGCTAGAGAGAAAAAAAATAATCTCAGCAATTTAATTTTTAATTTATTATTTTTTCAGGGAAGCTATCTGGTGGCTGTACATGACCTACACCAGGAAGTCTGTAGTAGTTGCAGGCCACTGAAAATCAGCCTTCTGGCTTCCACGCTGGCAAGCCACAGTACAATAGTAGGCATGCAGTCTCTGCCCTCTCTGAGACCCAAAATGCTTGGGCCAAATAGCAGGAAGAGGCAGTTAGCCTTGCCAGGGCAGTTCTCTGGGCTGAAAATGGGGGCTTGAGAGGTGATTTTGTCTTCTCCAACATGTGACTATGAAACAAGGGTCCTGGTTTTTGCATGTGTGGTAGATAGGTAAGGGCCTCGGCAGGAACTGGAGTGGAGTCTGTGTTCATTTTAGGACTCTGGTTTGTTATTGTCTTTTTGGTTCCTTTAGAGTATCCCCTGAAGCCAGGAGGTAATGATGCTGGCTTTAATTATAGGAAGAAAAATCATTTCTAATGTAAATCAATTTGCCATAGTAAATGTACTAGGGCAGAAATTCGCTCTTGTCCTTTGGAAAGTCTCTGTGATCCCAAGGTTTACTCTGATATTAGTTGTTAGGGCCACCCTTAATTTTTATAGCATTCATGGTAGACTAAAGCTTTTCATGAAATAAATGCAATATGGCCTGGCTGAAAACCACGCAGACAAAAACTGATCTGGAAGTTTCTTTGCTTCCCTTGTCTCCACTTTCTACCCAGCAGCTATTATTGTCCCACCTCTGAGCAGGGCCTGCTCTTGCTCTGGGCCTTCCCAGGTTAGATGGGAAAGTGAAGTCTGCCTACATGAAGATGTCACCCAATCCATCACTAGGTCCTTCTTCAGCCCTGGCCTCTTTCTAGTCCTTCTCTCCCTTGCTAGCATTTTGGTTGTTTACCTCCATCCGCCATGCACTCCCCTTTCACCCTCACCCTTTAAACATTCTTCATTCACATTGTCTTCCCTTGGTGTCAGCACTGGGCTTGGAGGTGCAAGGTCATTATATGACCCAAATAGCTGTTCTGGGAGAGCTCTGTTGATGACGCTTGAGAAACTGTCAGAATTCAGAATCAGTTGATCATGAGTCCACAGGGCTGGCTCCTGTGCACCTGTTCACTGAGGTCTGAAAAAGCAACATCAACATGGCATGACAAGATTCTGAACATGGCATTGCTTCAACCGTACTGAACATCGCCACTCTGGTCAGTGTTGGAGAGATGGTCACGTGAGTTCCTAGACATCCCACTAAGTGTTGGATGGGGCATGTGGGTGGGGTGTGGCTCACTTGTGGGAATTAGTGACCAACAAGACCCATCTTCAGAGGCCTCCTGTGAGCTTGGGGGGACCAGGAGGGAGCAGGGAGCTGGGGGGAGAGTGCTAGGAGGTGCACTCAGCCCAGCACATAGAAATGTTTGTGCAAGACTGTTTCCTTTTTAACACTGAAACAACAACAACAACAGTAATAAAAACAGTTCTCTCTTTAAACTATCTAGCAAAGACTATGTTGGCTTGTTTGATTCCATGTCCTGCAGAGAACTGAACTAAGTGATGTTTTTTGGTTCTGGACTTTCTCCATCCAGCCAAGATTCCTTTTGAAGAAAGCCTTTGCTCTGGCAGCCAACCTCCAAGGCCCCATGTTCTGGCAGCAGCAGCTGCTTCCCCCAAGCACTGTGGGAGTGCTTTGAGTCCTAATGGCTGAAGATCCATGAGCAGGCCTCAGGGATAGATGCTGACCATTGCTCTGATTCTGAGTCTTCAGGTGGCTGTGGACAACCTCTTGGAGATGATGCCAGACTCCAGCAAAACAGGTAAGTTTCCAGTCATCACTGCTGTCATTCAGGAGCCCAGAGGGCTTGTCAGCCAACACCACTGAGGTTTTTTGTCCTGCACTTGGCTGAGCTGCCCAGTGAGCTGTCCTAAGTGCCACAAGAGTGTGAGAAGGTGTCTGTGGGGAGTGTGAACTGGGATTGAATGGGACAAGGTCCATTCTTCCTGATTTCTTCATTGTCAAGGTCAAGATTGCACCCATCATGCCCAATGGTGAAAAGAACCATGAAAGGTACCATGGAGAGGGGCATTACCACCTTGTGGAACAGGCTAATGACAGACTGGCTACTAGGCACCCTTTGCAGCTGTCCAATTTGTCATGCCCTTAATACACCAAATTCCTTTTCTAGAGCTGTGGTTCTGTGGGACTTCTGCTGAGCATAGCAAGGCCTTCACTATTCCTACACACCCACCCAACATATAATACATAGTCATATACACAACTCTTGGGGGTGAGCAGAGCCTGGCAGGGAGGTTGACTGCCTGACCCTCAAGAGGATGGGGAGTGGAGGGGGCAGCTAGATGCTACAGTAGATAGAGCTCCAGCCTTGGCATCAGGAAGACCTGAGTTCAAATCTGGTCTCAGACATTTGACACTTGCTAGCTGTGTAACCCTGGGCCAGTCACTTAACCCTGACTGCCTCACCAAAAATCCAAAAAAGAAAGGTGGATAGGGAATGAAACACAAGTTGCTCAGCTGGTGGTCTCTCCTCCATATCAGTGAGGGTCCAGTGGGGCAAGATTGATCCATGGAGGTTGGCTCCCACCTTCTGTCTCTTTTCCAGAGGCCATAGTGTCCAAAAGAGATTAACCATAGGGAAGGGAGGAGAAGGTCGGGGAGCTGCTTGCTGGTAGAGGGGAGGTGGATGAAGAGGGAAGGAATATAGAGACTCGGGGGGAGGGGCTAATTGGCATACTTCCCATGGACCCAGATGAGTAAATGCAGGTATACTCAGGGTGACCGTAGTTGCTCAAGATGTGAAGTTCTACCCTCTGATATGAGACTGTGTTGTTCGCCCTGTGGGAAGAGGAGAATGCAGTAAGGAAGGCCTCAGATCCTTGGTGGACACCTGACCCTGGAGTCCTTCTGTCTCCACACTTCCTTCAAAGAACAGTGGCTGAATTAAGCCACAGTGTTATCGTTCAGCTCTCTGGAGTCCCTGCAGCCATTTGTAAAGCAGTGACGTCCCCATTGCCTGTGATCTGGCCTTTGAGACATCAGCCTGCCTGGGTCACTGGGCAATTGCTGTTAGACCACCCTCCATATGTGAAAGTGGAAGGTCTGATTGGACTCCCCAGCTTTATCATAGGTGACTTGCCCCAGGGCCACCCTCAGCCTGAGAATCTTCATTTAGCCCTTTTGGTCTCTTTTCACAGAGGGCTTCATGGGACACACTAGACAGTGACAAAATGAAAGGTTAAGGTCAACTTTGGAACAGTCGCTGGAGGAAGGAGTCAAACAGAGGACAGGAAATGGAATAGGCTTGTTTAAAGAAAACCAGTACCCAATGGAAAGAACAGAGCCAGAGACCTGGGTGCAAGTCTTCACTCACATTTACTCTGTGCGAGACCTGGGCAGGTCATTTCCCTCCGAGGCCTCGGTACCCTCATCTGTTCTCTGAGGTCCACTCCAACTCAGATTGATCATATTTGCACGCTAACCCAAGTGTTCTGGCTCCACTGACCCACCCTAGAGAATCTGAGTTGTGGTTTCACTGATCTAGCTTTCTAGCCCTCCTTCCCTCTTCTTCCCTTTGCAAGTCAGTTTTGGGCCTTACCTCTGCAACTCAGACATCTGCTAGAGCACCCTGCTTTCCTGCTCCTGTAAGGAAAGTGTGGACACAATGAGACTGATGAAAACACCAACGCTGTACTCTGGGGATTCATGATCTCCTCAGGCTGGGCCTCTGTCTGCTGGGGAGGATCTGAGTATCTGCAAACTGCTGGGCTCCAGAAATCTTGACCTTTCATCCATACTAGACCTTTCAGAGACTGGGCTTCTTTCCTACCATCCCTCCAAGAAGAGGCATCTGAGAAAGACCCAAGCTCAGTTGGTGAGGTCATTTCTCAGTCCCTTGAAGAGAGTTTCCAACTCAGTTCTTAAATTCTTCTCATTGACAGTCTTATCCCTCCCTAGTCTTCTGCATGTATGTGCTAGGCACATGGGAGCACTTCCAGAGAGGAGCTGCAAGAGGGGGCCTAGGTTGCTTGAGGTCAGTAAACTCCATACTCATCCTTCACACAAGGGGGTCCAGGATCATTAGGCAGCTCTGTTAGCAAGTGGCCATCTCTCAGCGAGAGCAGAATATGTCAATCTGAAATGCTCCCAGACATGTATGGAATCCAGCCAGAACCCTGTAGGCAAGTGCCAGGACCCCTGAGAGCAGCATCAACCTTTCAAGGATGCTGATTCAGCCAAAAGCAACCTTCCCAAGATACCCACCCCCACTGTCTCTGCTTCCAGAAGCATCTGAGTTTTTGTATTACCTGGCATGCCCAAGGAATGTTCTTTAGCATATGATAAAGACTAGCTGATGTTTTTCCTTGAGGGTGGGCAGAGCTTCCTGGGGAACACAGAGAAGGATACAGGCATTCGACAAAACCCAGAAAACTTGGCAGGTTCTGGCAATCCCAGAGTACTGCTTCACCTAAGACTTGCCTGCCCCCACCATGGGCCCTGTGAGATCAAACTAAGAGACACTGGTTCTGGTGACCTGGTCCTCTCAGGAGAATAAATGGGCAAATTCTGCTTTCTCTCACCTTGATGTGGGCAGTGGTGTCCCTTCAGAAGTCCTCCAGGTTGGCTCCCCATGGCTCACAGGGCCCTACAGGAAAGTCAAAATATCTTTGTGGTTCAGGCCTTTCCCAACTCCACTCCCACTAGCTCTTTGCCATAGCTCCAGGTCATCCAGCTTGGTGGCCTCCTTCAGTCAAAGGCTAGAGTATTCGGAAGCCAGCGTCTTCAGTCACCTTCTTAGGGCATGAACCCTGGACAGGACAAGCTGTTCGGCCTTGAAAACAAAAAGGAAAACACACAAAGATGAAAAGTCTCTTAGGAGGAGAAACAAGGAACATGGGATATTAGAGACTCCAACATCTATTAAGCACCTACTCTGTGCCAGGCACAGGGCTGAGTTCTGGCAACACCAGGATGAAGAAAGAAACCTTTGTACCCACTGGAACTTCTGCCCTGATGGAGAACACAGGAACATTCCAAACCACCTGGTCTTAAACTTGTGGGTACGTATTTCTTCATTTTACATTGATGCTGTGAACACTTTTGCATGCATTTTTGGTCTTCCCCATTAGAAAGTAAGTTCCCTGCCAACAGGAATTGTTTTATTCTTTGTACTCATATGCCCTAGGCTAAGACCTGGCACATAGTAAGTGCTTAATAAATATGTGTGGATTGGAAGGAAGGGTACCAGCTTGGGTGCAGGGGCTTAGAACTGGAAGGGGCTTAGAACTGGAAGTGGAAAGGGAAGGCTGACTCAATTCACAGCATGGGGGCAGCGATTTTGGCAGGGTCACTGAGTGTGGAAGGAGGACTGAGTCCCAGTGAGGCTAAGGCAGGAAAGACAGAGTAGGGCAATTTTACTCTGGAGTCAAAGGAGAGCCCCTGGAGTTGGCTGAGGAGGAAGTCACCTGGTCTTCCCTGTGCTTCATGAAAGTTCCTTTGGAAACAGAGTGAAGAATAGACTGGAGGCAGGGAGTCCACTCAGGAGTCTGCTGCAGTGACCTAGGAGAGAGTGATGAGGGCCTGACCTGGGGTGGCCAGGATTATGAAGGTTGAAATGGCAAATAAGCTAAGAGAGCTCAGGGCAAAAGGCTGGGTCAGTGACCTCTCAAAGAGGTGCAAAGGAGGCCAAGCATGCAGAATTCTCCCCCAACCATACCTTGCTTTTTATATACACGGGGCAGAGCCAAGATAGCAAAGAGCCCAGCTCAACTCCTCTCTAACAATCTAGAAAATGTACCAGACTGCATTCTGACCAGAAAACCTAAGACAAAGTCACTGTGAGTCATGTTTCCAGCCCAAGAGAGCATAAGAAGTAAGAGAGGGCTATGGACACTGGGTTGGGGCTGGCCAGGAGCCCAGCATAATGGCAGTCAGGTCAGTGGAAAGCTTTTCAGTGCCCAAGGATGGTAAAAGGGCTGGGACTGAACCTCTGGGAAGGAGCAGGTCCCAGGGGACCCTATACTAGTGCTGGGAACAGGAATGGGGCCAGCTGGCATCTCTGGTCCACAGACGTAGGGCAGAGAGGACCAGTCATGAGTGAGCCAGTGAGCAATGTTGCCGTAGCTGAGCACTGACACAGGAATGTTTTACAAACAGAGCTGTGGGGACTGAGTCCCAGAGCACAGCATGGTGCTCAGTGCTATCCTTTAGTCCTGCATGTGAGCTTGCAGTGGGATACTTGAGGTAGGAGACCCAGACACAAGAAGAGTCAATAAGCTCAGTACCTCTGAACCCACAGATTCTCAAAGTGGCCTAACAGGGACTGAGTCCAGTAACATTCCACAGAATCTCAACCACCCACAAGCCAGTAGACCCAAAGCTGGGTCAGGAACTTGCACAGCTCAGACAAGGAGAGCAGTGAACAGATCATACTACTTTGGAAGCACTGAAAACTTGCAGTCTGAACTGAGAAAGCCTAGAGGTGAGCACAGCCCAACATCAACATAAAGTTCATAGTCAAGAAACAGGCTGGAAGAATCAGTGAACAAAAAATGAACCTGACAGTAAAGAGCTACTGTGCTAACAGGGAAGCTCAAGACAGAAAGAAGACGACGACTTGAAAACATCTTTAAGCAAAGCCTCAAAGAAAAAGGGAATATTGGCCATAAGATGAACAAGAATTCCTAGAAGAACTAAAGAACAAGATAAAAGTGCGCCCAAAAATGATTTTTTATTAATTTATTTTGATTTATCTACAACCACTACTATAAGCTTTTCAGTTTTTAATTTTTATCCCCCTCTCTCCTCAAGACAGCATATAATCTGATATAGGCTGTACATATGCATTCCTATTAAACATATTTTCACATTAGTCATGTAAGGAACAATTAGAACTGATAGAGGGAACCACAAGAAAGAGAAAACAAAACCAAAAAGAAGGAAAAAATTGGCAAATAATATGCTACAATCTGCATTCAAACTCCATAGTTCTTTCTTTGGATGTGGATAGCATTTTCCAGCATGAGACTTTTGGAGATGTCTTAGACCCTTGCATTGCTGAGAATGGCTAAGTCTCTCAAAGTTAGTCAATAGCACAATGTGGCTGTTACTGTGTACAATGTTCTCCTGGTTCTGCTCATTTCACTCAGCATCAGCCCATAGAAGTCTATCCAGGTTTTTCTGAAGTCCACTTGCTCATCATTTCTTATAGCAAAATAGTATTCTATTATATTCATATACCACAACTTATTCAGTCATTATCCAATTGATGTGCATCCCCTTAATTTCCAATTATTTGCCACCATAAAAAAAAACTGCTAGAAATATTTTTGTACATGTGGGTCCTTTTCCCATTTGTACAATCTCTTTGGGATACAGCACTAGAAGTGCTATTGCTGGGTCAAAGAGTATGCACATTTTGATAGCCTTTTGGGCATAGTTCCAAATTGCTCTCCAAAATGGTTGGATCATTTCACAACTCCATCAACAAAGCATCACATCTTCTCCAACATTTATCATTTTCCTGTTTTATCATGTTGACTAATCTGATAGATGTGATATGCTACCTCAGAGTTGTTTTGATTTGCATTTCTCTAATCAACAATGATTTAGAGCACTTTTTCATGTAACTATAGATGGCTTTAATTTATTCATCTGAGAACTGCCTGTTCATGTCAGGTTTCACCACTTATCACTTGGGGAATGACTTGTATTCTTGTAAATTTGACTTAGTTCTCTCTATATTTTAAAAATTAGGTCCTTATCAAAGACACTGCTTTTAAAAATTCTTTCCCAGTTTCCTGCTTCCCTCCTAATCTTGGTTGCATTGGCTTTGTCTGTGCAAAAAACTTTTCAGTTGAATGTAATGAAATTTAACCATTTTGCAGTTCATAATGTTCTCTATCTCCTGTTTGGTCATGAATTCTTCTGTTCTCCATAAATCTGACAGGTAAACTATTCCTTGCTCTCCCAGTTTGCTTGTAGTATCAGTCTTTATACCTAAATTGTGAATCCATTTTGACTTTCTTATGGTACATTTTGGTCTAAGACTAGTTTCTGCCATATTCTTTTCCAGTTTTTCTAGCAGTTTTTGTCAAATAGTGAGTTGTTATCCCAGAAGCTGGGATCATTGTGTTTATCAAGTAGTAGATTACTAAAATCATTGCCTACTGTGTCCTGCGTACCTAACCTATTCCACTGATCCACCACTTTATATCTTAGCCAGTACCAAGCAGTTTTGATGATTGCTGCTTTATAATGCTATTTAAGATCTGGTATGGCTAGGCTTCCTTCCCCTGCATTTCTTTTCACTACTTTCCTTGATATTCTAGAACTTTTGTTATTCCAACTGAATTTTACTTTCTCTAGCTCTATAAAATATATTATATATATATAGTATTTTGATTGGTATGGCACTGAATAACTAAATTAGCTTAGGTGGAATTGTCATTTTTATTATATTAGCTCGGCCTACCAGTGAGCAACTGATTTTTTTCCCTAATTATTGAGATCTCACTTTATTTGTGTGAAAAGTGTTTTGTAATTATTTTCATATTGTTCCTGGGTTTGTTTTGTTAGGTACACTGCTAAATATTTTATGATGTCTAAAGTAATTTTAAATGGAATTTCTCTTTGTATGTCTTGCTATTGGTCTTTGTTGGTAATATATAGAAATGCTGATGATTTATGTGGATCCAAAAATAATTTTAAAAAACAATTAAGAGTGAAAGCAGAAGAAGTGAAAAAGAACAGTGAAAGAAAGATTTAATAGAGGTAAAAAAATACTGATGAAAACTACTTAGAAATTAGAATTGAGCAAACAGAAGCTAACAACTCTATGAGACAAGAAGAAAAAATGAAATTAATTCAAAGAATGAAAAAAAAGAAAAAAGTGTGTAATATCTCATGTAAAAAACAATGACCTAGAAATGGATTGAGGAGAAATAACTTAAGAGTCATTGGACAATCTAAAAACCAGGAACAACAAAGAGGGGCTTCACATAATAGTTTAAGATATTATAAA
The DNA here is from genome assembly GCF_003287225.1 of Phascolarctos cinereus. Taxonomy (NCBI): domain Eukaryota; kingdom Metazoa; phylum Chordata; class Mammalia; order Diprotodontia; family Phascolarctidae; genus Phascolarctos; species Phascolarctos cinereus. Next base: position 19,488 of record NW_027555179.1, read on the forward strand.
GAAAAGTAAAATGCCCAGAAGTCTTAGAATCAGAGGGCAAAGTACAACTTGAAAGACTCTACTGATCATTTCTTGAAAGAAACTCCAAAATGAAAACTCCTTATGCTCCCAGGTCATAAAGAAAGCCCTGCAAGTGTGTGTGTGGGGGGGGGGTGGCAAGCCAAGATGGGGGAGTAAAAACAGTGACTTACTTGAACTCTCTCCCAAACCCCCCCAAATACCTCTAAAAATATTTGAGAGTGGCAGAACATGCAAAAAGACAGATTGAAACAAAGTTCCAGCAGAAGACAATCTAGATGGTTGATGGGAAAGGTCTGTTGTGCCAGGCTGGGAGAGGAGCACAGTTTAGCATGGGCTGCACAGACAAAGATAGAGCCTCAGTGAACCTGGAGTAGGCCTCAGAGGACTGAATCATTAGCAGCTGGAGCGGTTTCCAAATTTCTCAACCCACAAAAACCAAAGACAACTTGGAAGGTCATTAGGAAAGGTCTCTCAAACCTGGGTGAGAGAGGAAAGCAGTCCAGCCCTAGTACTGGCACAGCCTCAAGGCAGCAGCTGCTTCTGGAGCTCTTGGACCACAGATGATGGGGAGATGGAGTGGCTGGTCAGTGGGGGACTGCAGGGAACTCTTTGCTGGTGCTGAGGCAGGACTCTCTTGCTTTGCCCGTGATTGGATTTGGGTCACAGTCCCGAGTGGCAGTCCTGGGGCAAGGAGGACAGCTGGCATGGTGGAGCTTGTGGCAGTGGTGAAGAGAGATTCCTCCTCAAATTTCCAAGGCAGAAAAGAGTGCTTGTGGTCACTCACAGACCAGAGCACAGGCCATAAAAGGAGTAAACACCTCTCCTTTGATCATACCACCTTGGAAGACCTGAAAATTTACAGGTCCCTAGAAGTATCTCTTAAAACAGCTACACAAAACCCCTCAAGCTTGGGCCAGTACAATCTCCACACTGCAAGCAGACACTTACCTTCACAAAGAGTTTAAAACACAAGTAATTGGGTGGGAACATGCGCACACAGAACAAAAAAGTCAGACTATAGAACCTAACTTTGGTGACAAAAGAAGAACAATATATAGAACCAGAAGAAGACAACATAGTCAAAGGTCCTACATCCAAAGCCTCCAAGAAAAAATATGAATCACTCCCAGGCCATGGAAGAGCTCAAAAAAGATTTTGAGAAGCAAGTAAAAGAGGTAAAGGAAAAAGTGTGAAGAGAAATGAGAGTGATGCAAGAAAATCATGAAAAACAAGTCAACAGCTTGTTAAAGGAGACCTAAAAATATTAAAGAAAATAACACCTGGAAAAATAGCCTAACTGAAAAGAGGACCAAAAAGCCAATGAGGAGAAGAATGTATTAAAAAGCAGAACTGGCCAAATGGAAAAGGAAGATGAAAAGCTCACTGAAGAAAATAATTTCTTAAAAATTAGAATGGCACAGAGGTGGCAGAGTGAGGGACTAGAGTGGCCATTTGCTCTGCTTGCCACTCCAGGCCAGCCACATTTCCTCTGATGCATGCAGACTTCTTGTAGTTGCAGTCCGGCACTGCAAAGCTGTTCCCTTTCTGCAAGCACTGTGGGAATGCCAAGAAACAAAATGATCATGGAAGTGCAGATGGCCATCTTCACCAACATGCTGGGCATGTTCCTCTTCCTGCTTCTGCTCCTCTATGACTACGTGGTGATCAATAACTCCAAGAAGCAGGAGTGAGGTGGCACGGCCCCGCTGCAGATGGCTCTGTGCTCGAGAGGAGCATTTTCATACTTGTCTCTTCTGCTTGCTGAGAGCTGAGGATGCCACAAGCCTGAGCCCAGGAATGGCCCTTAAGGGATGCAGAAGTGCCTGCCACCAGGATGAAAAGTCAAAAAGGGATTGGGAAGAAGCTCCTCCAAGGTTGAGGGGTTTAGGCCCCTATTAAACATCCCCCTCCACTTTTGAGGCTAAAAAAAAATAGAATGGTGAAAATGAAAGCTAATGACTTTGTAAGAAATCAAGAAATTATAAAACAAAACCAAAAGAATGAAAAAATAGAAGACAATGTGAAATATCTCACTGAAAAAACAACTGAACTGGAAATCAGGTCCAGGAGAGATAATTTTAAAATTATTGGACTACCTGAAACCCCTGATCAAAAAAAGAACCTAGACAACATCTTTCAAGAAATTATCAATGAAAACTGCCCAGATATTCTAGAACCAGAGGGTAAAATAGAAATTGAAAGAATCCACCAATCACTTCCTAAAAGAGATCGCCAAAGGAAAACTCCTAGGAATATTGTAGCCAAATTCCAGAATTCCCAGGGCAAGGAGAAAATATTGCAAGCAGCCAGAAAGAAACAGTTCAAGTATTGTTGAAACACAATCAGATAACACAAGATTTAGTAGCTTCTACACTAAGAGCCTGGAGGGTCTGGAATATGACATTCCAGAGTTTGAAGGAGATAGGATTACAAACAAGAATCACCTACCCAGCCAAATTGAGTATAATCCCTCTGGCAAAAATGGATATTCAATGAAATAGAGGACTTGGAAGCATTCTTGATGAAAAGACCAGAGCTGAACAGAAAATTTGAATTTCAAATAAAGACTCCAGAGAAGCATGAAAAGGTTAACAGGAAAGAGACATCATAAGGGATTTATCAAGGTTGAACTGTTTACATTTCTACATGGAAAGATGAAATTAGTAACTCATATGACCTTTCTCAGTTTTAGAGTAGCTGGAAGGAATATACATAGACAGAGGGCACAGGGTGAGTTGAATATGAAGGGATGTTATCTAAAAAAATAAAATTAAGGTGTGAGAAAGGATTGTAGTGGTAGAAGGAGAAAGGGTGAGGTAAAATGGGGTATTTTATCTCACATAAGAGAGACAAGAAAAAGCTTTCACAGTTTGGGGGGGAGAGGGGAGTGATGAGAGAGAATGAGTGAGTCTTACTCTCATTTGGGTATGACAATATATCTTACCATATAAGAAAATAGGGGAGAAGGGGATAAAAGAGGGGGGAATGATAGAAGGGAGAACAGATTGGGAGATAGGGTAATCAGAAGCAAACACTTTTGAGGAGGGACAGGGTCAAAGAAGAAAATAGAATAATTGGGCGGGGATTGAATAGGATCCAAAGAAATAGAGTTAGTTTTTTAAAAACATGGCTATTATGGAGGTGTTCGGCATGACTACATATGTACAACCTGTGTGGAGTTGCTTGCCTTCTCAATGAGGGTTGAGGGGAGGAAGGAAGGAAGAAAATTTGGAAACTACAGTTTTAAAAACAAATGTTAAAAATTGTTTTTACATGAAGCTTTGAAATAAGATAAACAGGTAATGGGATATGTAAATCTATGCTGCCCTACAGGATAAAAATTTAAATTTAAAAAGAAAAAAAAAAGAAAAAGGAAAAGGATTTACAAAGTATACTCCCTGTAAAGCTTTCTAAGGTAGGTAATACAAACATTGTTGCCTAAATTCTATAGATGGGGACATTGAGCCCCTAGTGATCAGCCATTCTAACCCTATGTATACACCTGGCAATTCAGAGGTGACGATGAGAAGCAGGGACAGTATGGTGCAGGGGCCTGTTCTGTGGCTTCCCAGTCCCTGGGTCCTTGAAGGCCAACTTCCTTGTAGAAATAAAAAGTGCAAATAACAATGTTTTAGATTTTCTAATGTTCAGCTTCTGTTGGCCTGCACTCTGTGGGATGAGATCACAGATGAAAACAAGAATGGTTACAGGATCTAATCTCATCACCTCACACTACTTTTGACTTCCTTTCTTATCCATCTCTTTCAATATTCTTTTAACATTCCCATCACTACTTCTGAGTAGGAAAACTAGATCAGGAAAATTCCATCTCCCTGAGGGGCTAGAGATTTGCCTTGTACCCCTTTCCAAAGAGATCTAGTTTTGTTTGTTTGTTTGTTTTGAACTTAGTGGATGAAGTACTGATTAACTTCCATTAGTGCATTAGTGAGATTTGTGAGGCCCTGCCACTCCAAGTTTTTCCCTGTGGCCCTTAACATTATTGGCCACCCCTTCTCCTCGATTCTCTCCTTTCTATAAGTTTTCATGACTCTACTCTCTCCTGGCTTTCCTTCATCCTGTCTGGCCTCTCCCTGGTCTTTTTAGCTGGATCTTCATCGATGTCACACCCACTAATTCTGGGGGGTCCTGCCAGGCTGTGGGCTCTCTTCTCTTTTTCCTCTTTAACGTTTCATTTGACAATCTCATCAGCTCCCATAGATTAAATTATCATCTCTATAAAGATGACTCTCAAATCTATTAAAGCAGCCCTAACCCCTCTCCTGATTTCCACTCTCTCATCACCAACTGCCTAATGGCATTGTCAAACTGGTTGTCCCATAGATATCTTAAACTCAAAATATCCTAAATTGAACTCATTATCTTCACTCTCCCCTCCGCCCACTCCACTCATTTCTTTTCCTAATTTCCTTATCAATGGGATACCATCTGGTCCTACAAGCTTGCAAGTGAGGTGTCCTCCTTGACTCCTCACTGTCTCTCACTCTCCCCTCTCCTCCCCTTTTATTATCAAAGTCTATAATTTCTGCCTTCATATCATCTCTCTTTATACTTTTCCTTCTCTCTTCTGCCACTGCCACCAGCCTGGTCCATACTCTCATTACTTCACAGCTGAACTAGTGCAGGAGCTTGCTAGTTGGTCTCCCTGACTCATCTCTCCCCACTCCAGTCCATCCTCCATTGAAAACTGATCTTCCTGGAGCACAGGAGTGACCAAATCTTCCCCTCCAACATTCCATAAACCCCATGGCTCTCTGTTGTCGCCAAGATCTAATTGAAATTCTTCTGCTTTACATTTAAGGCCCTTTTTAATTTGGCCCCTTTTTACCTCTACAGTTTTCTCACATCTTCCTCCCTTCCATGTATTCCAAGATCTAGTGACACTTGGCTCATTACTGATTCTCACATACTACACTCCATCTCCTGACTCTGGGCATTTGCACTGGCTGTCCTCCATGCCTGGAAAGCTCTCCCTCCTCATCTCTGCCTCCTGAATTTCTTGGCTTCCTTCAGGCCTCAGATAATCTCTTCATTACTTTGTGCAAGAAGCTTTTCATAACCTTCTTTAATTTTTGTGTCTTCCCTCTGAGACTACCAAAATTGTTTCCTGAATATATCTTCTTTATATATAGTGGTGTCCATGTTGTCTTCTCCATTAGACTGTAAGCTCCCTGACCTCAGGGACTTCTTTTTCCCCCGTTCTTTGCATCCCCAGTGTTTAGAGCAGTGTCTGGCACACACTCGGTGCTTAATACATGCTAGGTGATATGACTTGATTTTAGCCAAGTGGACCAGTATCTAAAGTTCTTCCATTAGTGATGAATTCACTAGTACTTAATCAGTACTTCATCCACTAAGTTCAAAACAAACAAACAAACAAAACTAGATCTCTTTGGAAAGGGGTACAAGGCAAATCTCTAGCCCCTCAGGGAGATGGAATTTTCCTGATCTAGTTTTCCTACTCAGAAGTAGTGATGGGAATGTTAAAAGAATATTGAAAGAGATGGATAAGAAAGGAAGTCAAAAGTAGTGTGAGGTGATGAGATTAGATCCTGTAACCATTCTTGTTTTCATCTGTGATCTCATCCCACAGAGTGCAGGCCAACAGAAGCTGAACATTAGAAAATCTAAAACATTGTTATTTGCACTTTTTATTTCTACAAGGAAGTTGGCCTTCAAGGACCCAGGGACTGGGAAGCCATAGAACAGGCCCCTGCACCATACTGTCCCTGCTTCTCATCGTCACCTCTGAATTGCCAGGTGTATACATAGGGTTAGAATGGCTGATCACTAGGGGCTCAATGTCCCCATCTATAGAATTTAGGCAACAATGTTTGTATTACCTACCTTAGAAAGCTTTACAGGGAGTATACTTTGTAAATCCTTTTCCTTTTCCTTTTTTTTTCTTTTTAAATTTAAATTTTTATCCTGTAGGGCAGCATAGATTTACATATCCCATTACCTGTTTATCTTATTTCAAAGCTTCATGTAAAAACTATTTTTAACATTTGTTTTTAAAACTGTAGTTTCCAAATTTTCTTCCTTCCTTCCTCCCCTCAACCCTCATGGAGAAGGCAAGCAACTCCACACAGGTTGTACATATGTAGTCATGCCGAACACCTCCATAATAGCCATGTTTTTAAAAAACTAACTCTATTTCTTTGGATCCTATTCAATCCCCGCCCAATTATTCTATTTTCTTCTTTGACCCTGTCCCTCCTCAAAAGTGTTTGCTTCTGATTACCCTATCTCCCAATCTGTTCTCCCTTCTATCATTCCCCCCTCTTTTATCCCCTTCTCCCCTATTTTCTTATATGGTAAGATATATTGTCATACCCAAATGAGAGTAAGACTCACTCATTCTCTCTCATCACTCCCCTCTCCCCCCCAAACTGTGAAAGCTTTTTCTTGTCTCTCTTATGTGAGATAAAATACCCCATTTTACCTCACCCTTTCTCCTTCTACCACTACAATCCTTTCTCACACCTTAATTTTATTTTTTTAGATAACATCCCTTCATATTCAACTCACCCTGTGCCCTCTGTCTATGTATATTCCTTCCAGCTACTCTAAAACTGAGAAAGGTCATATGAGTTACTAATTTCATCTTTCCATGTAGAAATGTAAACAGTTCAACCTTGATAAATCCCTTATGATGTCTCTTTCCTGTTAACCTTTTCATGCTTCTCTGGAGTCTTTATTTGAAATTCAAATTTTCTGTTCAGCTCTGGTCTTTTCATCAAGAATGCTTCCAAGTCCTCTATTTCATTGAATATCCATTTTTGCCAGAGGGATTATACTCAATTTGGCTGGGTAGGTGATTCTTGTTTGTAATCCTATCTCCTTCAAACTCTGGAATGTCATATTCCAGACCCTCCAGGCTCTTAGTGTAGAAGCTACTAAATCTTGTGTTATCTGATTGTGTTTCAACAATACTTGAACTGTTTCTTTCTGGCTGCTTGCAATATTTTCTCCTTGCCCTGGGAATTCTGGAATTTGGCTACAATATTCCTAGGAGTTTTCCTTTGGCGATTTCTTTTAGGAAGTGATTGGTGGATTCTTTCAATTTCTATTTTACCCTCTGTTCTAGAATATCTGGGCAGTTTTCATTGATAATTTCTTGAAAGATGTTGTCTAGGTTCTTTTTTTGATCAGGGGTTTCAGGTAGTCCAATAATTTTAAAATTATCTCTCCTGGACCTGATTTCCAGTTCAGTTGTTTTTCAGTGAGATATTTCACATTGTCTTCTATTTTTCATTCTTTTGGTTTTGTTTTATAATTTCTTGATTTCTTACAAAGTCATTAGCTTTCATTTTCACCATTCTATTTTTTTTAGCCTCAAAAGTGGAGGGGATGTTTAATAGGGGCCTAAACCCCTCAACCTTGGAGGAGCTTCTTCCCAATCCCTTTTTGACTTTTCATCCTGGTGGCAGGCACTTCTGCATCCCTTAAGGGCCATTCCTGGGCTCAGGCTTGTGGCATCCTCAGCTCTCAGCAAGCAGAAGAGACAAGTATGAAAATGCTCCTCTCGAGCACAGAGCCATCTGCAGCGGGGCCGTGCCACCTCACTCCTGCTTCTTGGAGTTATTGATCACCACGTAGTCATAGAGGAGCAGAAGCAGGAAGAGGAACATGCCCAGCATGTTGGTGAAGATGGCCATCTGCACTTCCATGATCATTTTGTTTCTTGGCATTCCCACAGTGCTTGCAGAAAGGAACAGCTTTGCAGTGCCGGACTGCAACTACAAGAAGTCTGCATGCATCAGAGGAAATGTGGCTGGCCTGGAGTGGCAAGCAGAGCAAATGGCCACTCTAGTCCCTCACTCTGCCACCTCTGTGCCATTCTAATTTTTAAGAAATTATTTTCTTCAGTGAGCTTTTCATCTTCCTTTTCCATTTGGCCAGTTCTGCTTTTTAATACATTCTTCTCCTCATTGGCTTTTGGTCCTCTTTTCAGTTAGGCTATTTTTCCAGGTGTTATTTTCTTTAATATTTTTAGGTCTCCTTTAACAAGCTGTTGACTTGTTTTTCATGATTTTCTTGCATCACTCTCATTTCTCTTCACACTTTTTCCTTTACCTCTTTTACTTGCTTCTCAAAATCTTTTTTGAGCTCTTCCATGGCCTGGGAGTGATTCATATTTTTTCTTGGAGGCTTTGGATGTAGGACCTTTGACTATGTTGTCTTCTTCTGGTTCTATATTGTTCTTCTTTTGTCACCAAAGTTAGGTTCTATAGTCTGACTTTTTTGTTCTGTGTGCGCATGTTCCCACCCAATTACTTGTGTTTTAAACTCTTTGTGAAGGTAAGTGTCTGCTTGCAGTGTGGAGATTGTACTGGCCCAAGCTTGAGGGTTTTGTGTAGCTGTTTTAAGAGATACTTCTAGGACCTGTAAATTTTCAGGTCTTCCAAGGTGGTATGATCAAAGGAGAGGTGTTTACTCCTTTTATGGCCTGTGCTCTGGTCTGTGAGTGACCACAAGCACTCTTTTCTGCCTTGGAAATTTGAGGAGGAATCTCTCTTCACCACTGCCACACAGCTCCACCATGCCAGCTGTCCTCCTTGCCCCAGGACTGCCACTCGGACTGTGACCCAAATCCAATCACGGGCAAAGCAAGAGAGTCCTGCCTCAGCACCAGCAAAGAGTTCCCTGCAGTCCCCACTGACCAGCCACTCCATCTCCCCATCATCTGTGGTCCAAGAGCTCCAGAAGCAGCTGCTGCCTTGAGGCTGTGCCAGTACTAGGGCTGGACTGCTTTCCTCTCTCACCCAGGTTTGAGAGACCTTCCTAATGACCTTCCAAGTTGTCTTTGGTTTTGTGGGTTGAGAAATTTGGAAACCGCTCCAGCTGCTAATGATTCAGTCCTCTGAGGCCTACTCCAGGTTCACTGAGGCTCTATCTTTGTCTGTGCAGCCCATGCTAAACTGTGCTCCTCTCCCAGCCTGGCACAACAGACCTTTCCCATCAACCATCTAGATTGTCTTCTGCTGGAACTTTGTTTCAATCTGTCTTTTGCATGTTCTGCCACTCTCAAATATTTTTAGAGGTATTTGGGGGGGTTTGGAGAGAGTTCAAGTAAGTCACTGTTTTTACTCCCCCATCTTGGCTTGCCACCCCCCCCCCCCCACACACACTTGCAGGCTTTCTTTATGACCTGGAGCATAAGGAGTTTTCATTTTGGAGTTTCTTTCAAGAAATGATCAGTAGAGTCTTTCAAGTTGTACTTTGCCCTCTGATTCTAAGACTTCTGGGCATTTTACTTTTCTTTATAATATCTTAAACTATTATGTGAAGCCCCTCTTTGTTGTTCCTGGTTTTTAGATTGTCCAATGACTCTTAAGTTATTTCTCCTCAATCCATTTCTAGGTCATTGTTTTTATACATGAGATATTACACACTTTTTTCTTTTTTTTCATTCTTTGAATTAATTTCATTTTTTCTTCTTGTCTCATAGAGTTGTTAGCTTCTGTTTGCTCAATTCTAATTTCTAAGTAGTTTTCATCAGTATTTTTTTTACCTCTATTAAATCTTTCTTTCACTGTTCTTTTTCACTTCTTCTGCTTTCACTCTTAATTGTTTTTTAAAATTATTTTTGGATCCACATAAATCATCAGCATTTCTATATATTACCAACAAAGACCAATAGCAAGACATACAAAGAGAAATTCCATTTAAAATTACTTTAGACATCATAAAATATTTAGCAGTGTACCTAACAAAACAAACCCAGGAACAATATGAAAATAATTACAAAACACTTTTCACACAAATAAAGTGAGATCTCAATAATTAGGGAAAAAAATCAGTTGCTCACTGGTAGGCCGAGCTAATATAATAAAAATGACAATTCCACCTAAGCTAATTTAGTTATTCAGTGCCATACCAATCAAAATACTATATATATATAATATATTTTATAGAGCTAGAGAAAGTAAAATTCAGTTGGAATAACAAAAGTTCTAGAATATCAAGGAAAGTAGTGAAAAGAAATGCAGGGAAGGAAGCCTAGCCATACCAGATCTTAAATAGCATTATAAAGCAGCAATCATCAAAACTGCTTGGTACTGGCTAAGATATAAAGTGGTGGATCAGTGGAATAGGTTAGGTACGCAGGACACAGTAGGCAATGATTTTAGTAATCTACTACTTGATAAACACAATGATCCCAGCTTCTGGATAACAACTCACTATTTGACAAAAACTGCTAGAAAAACTGGAAAAGAATATGGCAGAAACTAGTCTTAGACCAAAATGTACCATAAGAAAGTCAAAATGGATTCACAATTTAGGTATAAAGACTGATACTACAAGCAAACTGGGAGAGCAAGGAATAGTTTACCTGTCAGATTTATGGAGAACAGAAGAATTCATGACCAAACAGGAGATAGAGAACATTATGAACTGCAAAATGGTTAAATTTCATTACATTCAACTGAAAAGTTTTTTGCACAGACAAAGCCAATGCAACCAAGATTAGGAGGGAAGCAGGAAACTGGGAAAGAATTTTTAAAAGCAGTGTCTTTGATAAGGACCTAATTTTTAAAATATAGAGAGAACTAAGTCAAATTTACAAGAATACAAGTCATTCCCCAAGTGATAAGTGGTGAAACCTGACATGAACAGGCAGTTCTCAGATGAATAAATTAAAGCCATCTATAGTTACATGAAAAAGTGCTCTAAATCATTGTTGATTAGAGAAATGCAAATCAAAACAACTCTGAGGTAGCATATCACATCTATCAGATTAGTCAACATGATAAAACAGGAAAATGATAAATGTTGGAGAAGATGTGATGCTTTGTTGATGGAGTTGTGAAATGATCCAACCATTTTGGGAGAGCAATTTGGAACTATGCCCAAAAGGCTATCAAAATGTGCATACTCTTTGACCCAGCAATAGCACTTCTAGTGCTGTATCCCAAAGAGATTGTACAAATGGGAAAAGGACCCACATGTACAAAAATATTTCTAGCAGTTTTTTTTTATGGTGGCAAATAATTGGAAATTAAGGGGATGCACATCAATTGGATAATGACTGAATAAGTTGTGGTATATGAATATAATAGAATACTATTTTGCTATAAGAAATGATGAGCAAGTGGACTTCAGAAAAACCTGGATAGACTTCTATGGGCTGATGCTGAGTGAAATGAGCAGAACCAGGAGAACATTGTACACAGTAACAGCCACATTGTGCTATTGACTAACTTTGAGAGACTTAGCCATTCTCAGCAATGCAAGGGTCTAAGACATCTCCAAAAGTCTCATGCTGGAAAATGCTATCCACATCCAAAGAAAGAACTATGGAGTTTGAATGCAGATTGTAGCATATTATTTGCCAATTTTTTCCTTCTTTTTGGTTTTTTTCTCTTTCTTGTGGTTCCCTCTATCAGTTCTAATTGTTCCTTACATGACTAATGTGAAAATATGTTTAATAGGAATGCATATGTACAGCCTATATCAGATTATATGCTGTCTTGAGGAGAGAGGGGGATAAAAATTAAAAACTGAAAAGCTTATAGTAGTGGTTGTAGATAAATCAAAATAAATTAATAAAAAAATCATTTTTGGGCGCACTTTTATCTTGTTCTTTAGTTCTTCTAGGAATTCTTGTTCATCTTATGGCCAATATTCCCTTTTTCTTTGAGGCTTTGCTTAAAGATGTTTTCAAGTCGGTCTTCTTTCTGTCTTGAGCTTCCCTGTTAGCACAGTAGCTCTTTACTGTCAGGTTCATTTTTTGTTCACTGATTCTTCCAGCCTGTTTCTTGACTATGAACTTATGTTGATGTTGGGCTGTGCTCACCTCTAGGCTTTCTCAGTTCAGACTGCAAGTTTTCAGTGCTTCCAAAGTAGTATGATCTGTTCACTGCTCTCCTTGTCTGAGCTGTGCAAGTTCCTGACCCAGCTTTGGGTCTACTGGCTTGTGGGTGGTTGAGATTCTGTGGAATGTTACTGGACTCAGTCCCTGTTAGGCCACTTTGAGAATCTGTGGGTTCAGAGGTACTGAGCTTATTGACTCTTCTTGTGTCTGGGTCTCCTACCTCAAGTATCCCACTGCAAGCTCACATGCAGGACTAAAGGATAGCACTGAGCACCATGCTGTGCTCTGGGACTCAGTCCCCACAGCTCTGTTTGTAAAACATTCCTGTGTCAGTGCTCAGCTACGGCAACATTGCTCACTGGCTCACTCATGACTGGTCCTCTCTGCCCTACGTCTGTGGACCAGAGATGCCAGCTGGCCCCATTCCTGTTCCCAGCACTAGTATAGGGTCCCCTGGGACCTGCTCCTTCCCAGAGGTTCAGTCCCAGCCCTTTTACCATCCTTGGGCACTGAAAAGCTTTCCACTGACCTGACTGCCATTATGCTGGGCTCCTGGCCAGCCCCCAACCCAGTGTCCATAGCCCTCTCTTACTTCTTATGCTCTCTTGGGCTGGAAACATGACTCACAGTGACTTTGTCTTAGGTTTTCTGGTCAGAATGCAGTCTGGTACATTTTCTAGATTGTTAGAGAGGAGTTGAGCTGGGCTCTTTGCTATCTTGGCTCTGCCCCGTGTATATAAAAAGCAAGGTATGGTTGGGGGAGAATTCTGCATGCTTGGCCTCCTTTGCACCTCTTTGAGAGGTCACTGACCCAGCCTTTTGCCCTGAGCTCTCTTAGCTTATTTGCCATTTCAACCTTCATAATCCTGGCCACCCCAGGTCAGGCCCTCATCACTCTCTCCTAGGTCACTGCAGCAGACTCCTGAGTGGACTCCCTGCCTCCAGTCTATTCTTCACTCTGTTTCCAAAGGAACTTTCATGAAGCACAGGGAAGACCAGGTGACTTCCTCCTCAGCCAACTCCAGGGGCTCTCCTTTGACTCCAGAGTAAAATTGCCCTACTCTGTCTTTCCTGCCTTAGCCTCACTGGGACTCAGTCCTCCTTCCACACTCAGTGACCCTGCCAAAATCGCTGCCCCCATGCTGTGAATTGAGTCAGCCTTCCCTTTCCACTTCCAGTTCTAAGCCCCTTCCAGTTCTAAGCCCCTGCACCCAAGCTGGTACCCTTCCTTCCAATCCACACATATTTATTAAGCACTTACTATGTGCCAGGTCTTAGCCTAGGGCATATGAGTACAAAGAATAAAACAATTCCTGTTGGCAGGGAACTTACTTTCTAATGGGGAAGACCAAAAATGCATGCAAAAGTGTTCACAGCATCAATGTAAAATGAAGAAATACGTACCCACAAGTTTAAGACCAGGTGGTTTGGAATGTTCCTGTGTTCTCCATCAGGGCAGAAGTTCCAGTGGGTACAAAGGTTTCTTTCTTCATCCTGGTGTTGCCAGAACTCAGCCCTGTGCCTGGCACAGAGTAGGTGCTTAATAGATGTTGGAGTCTCTAATATCCCATGTTCCTTGTTTCTCCTCCTAAGAGACTTTTCATCTTTGTGTGTTTTCCTTTTTGTTTTCAAGGCCGAACAGCTTGTCCTGTCCAGGGTTCATGCCCTAAGAAGGTGACTGAAGACGCTGGCTTCCGAATACTCTAGCCTTTGACTGAAGGAGGCCACCAAGCTGGATGACCTGGAGCTATGGCAAAGAGCTAGTGGGAGTGGAGTTGGGAAAGGCCTGAACCACAAAGATATTTTGACTTTCCTGTAGGGCCCTGTGAGCCAATGGGGAGCCAACCTGGAGGACTTCTGAAGGGACACCACTGCCCACATCAAGGTGAGGAGAAAGCAGAATTTGCCCATTTATTCTCCTGAGAGGACCAGGTCACCAGAACCAGTGTCTCTTAGTTTGATCTCACAGGGCCCATGGTGGGGGCAGGCAAGTCTTGAGGTGAAGCAGTACTCTGGGATTGCCAGAACCTGCCAAGTTTTCTGGGTTTTGTCGAATGCCTGTATCCTTCTCTGTGTTCCCCAGGAAGCTCTGCCCACCCTCAAGGAAAAACATCAGCTAGTCTTTATCATATGCTAAAGAACATTCCTTGGGCATGCCAGGTAATACAAAAACTCAGATGCTTCTGGAAGCAGAGACAGTGGGGGTGGGTATCTTGGGAAGGTTGCTTTTGGCTGAATCAGCATCCTTGAAAGGTTGATGCTGCTCTCAGGGGTCCTGGCACTTGCCTACAGGGTTCTGGCTGGATTCCATACATGTCTGGGAGCATTTCAGATTGACATATTCTGCTCTCGCTGAGAGATGGCCACTTGCTAACAGAGCTGCCTAATGATCCTGGACCCCCTTGTGTGAAGGATGAGTATGGAGTTTACTGACCTCAAGCAACCTAGGCCCCCTCTTGCAGCTCCTCTCTGGAAGTGCTCCCATGTGCCTAGCACATACATGCAGGAAGACTAGGGAGGGATAAGACTGTCAATGAGAAGAATTTAAGAACTGAGTTGGAAACTCTCTTCAAGGGACTGAGAAATGACCTCACCAACTGAGCTTGGGTCTTTCTCAGATGCCTCTTCTTGGAGGGATGGTAGGAAAGAAGCCCAGTCTCTGAAAGGTCTAGTATGGATGAAAGGTCAAGATTTCTGGAGCCCAGCAGTTTGCAGATACTCAGATCCTCCCCAGCAGACAGAGGGCCCAGCCTGAGGAGATCATGAATCCCCAGAGTACAGCGTTGGTGTTTTCATCAGTCTCATTGTGTCCACACTTTCCTTACAGGAGCAGGAAAGCAGGGTGCTCTAGCAGATGTCTGAGTTGCAGAGGTAAGGCCCAAAACTGACTTGCAAAGGGAAGAAGAGGGAAGGAGGGCTAGAAAGCTAGATCAGTGAAACCACAACTCAGATTCTCTAGGGTGGGTCAGTGGAGCCAGAACACTTGGGTTAGCGTGCAAATATGATCAATCTGAGTTGGAGTGGACCTCAGAGAACAGATGAGGGTACCGAGGCCTCGGAGGGAAATGACCTGCCCAGGGTCTCGCACAGAGTAAATGTGAGTGAAGACTTGCACCCAGGTCTCTGGCTCTGTTCTTTCCATTGGGTACTGGTTTTCTTTAAACAAGCCTATTCCATTTCCTGTCCTCTGTTTGACTCCTTCCTCCAGCGACTGTTCCAAAGTTGACCTTAACCTTTCATTTTTGTCACTGTCTAGTGTGTCCCATGAAGCCCTCTGTGAAAAGAGACCAAAAGGGCTAAATGAAGATTCTCAGGCTGAGGGGTGGCCCTGGGGCAAGTCACCTATGATAAAGCTGGGGAGTCCAATCAGACCTTCCACTTTCACATATGGAGGGGTGGTCTAACAGCAATTGCCCAGTGACCCAGGCAGGCTGATGTTCTCAAAGGCCAGATCACAGGCAATGGGGACGTCACTGCTTTACAAATGGCTGCAGGGACTCCAGAGAGCTGAACGATAACACTGTGGCTTAATTCAGCCACTGTTCTTTGAAGGAAGTGTGAGACAGAAGGACTCCAGGGTCAGGTGTCCACCAAGGGATCTGAGGCCTTCCTTACTGCATTCTCCTCTTCCCACAGGGCGACAACACAGTCTCATATCAGAGGGTAGAACTTCACATCTTGAGCAACTACGGTCACCCTGAGTATACCTGCATTTACTCATCTGGGTCCATGGGAAGTATGCCAATTAGCCCCTCCCCCCGAGTCTCTATATTCCTTCCCTCTTCATCCACCTCCCCTCTACCAGCAAGCAGCTCCCCGACCTTCTCCTCCCTTCCCTATGGTTAATCTCTTTTGGACACTATGGCCTCTGGAAAAGAGACAGAAGGTGGGAGCCAACCTCCATGGATCAATCTTGCCCCACTGGACCCTCACTGATATGGAGGAGAGACCACCAGCTGAGCAACTTGTGTTTCATTCCCTATCCACCTTTCTTTTTTGGATTTTTGGTGAGGCAGTCAGGGTTAAGTGACTGGCCCAGGGTTACACAGCTAGCAAGTGTCAAATGTCTGAGACCAGATTTGAACTCAGGTCTTCCTGATGCCAAGGCTGGAGCTCTATCTACTGTAGCATCTAGCTGCCCCCTCCACTCCCCATCCTCTTGAGGGTCAGGCAGTCAACCTCCCTGCCAGGCTCTGCTCACCCCCAAGAGTTGTGTATATGACTATGTATTATATGTTGGGTGGGTGTGTAGGGAATAGTGAAGGCCTTGCTATGCTCAGCAGAAGTCCCACAGAACCACAGCTCTAGAAAAAGGAATTTGGTGTATTAAGGGCATGACAAATTGGACAGCTGCAAAGGGTGCCTAGTAGCAGTCTGTCATTAGCCTGTTCCACAAGGTGGTAATGCCCCTCTCCATGGTACCTTTCATGGTTCTTTTCACCATTGGGCATGATGGGTGCAATCTTGACCTTGACAATGAAGAAATCAGGAAGAATGGACCTTGTCCCATTCAATCCCAGTTCACACTCCCCACAGACACCTTCTCACACTCTTGTGGCACTTAGGACAGCTCACTGGGCAGCTCAGGCCAAGTGCAGGACAAAAAACCTCAGTGGTGTTGGCTGACAAGCCCTCTGGGCTCCTGAATGACAGCAGTGATGACTGGAAACTTACCTGTTTGCTGGAGTCTGGCATCATCTCCAAGAGGTTGTCCACAGCCACCTGAAGACTCAGAATCAGAGCAATGGTCAGCATCTATCCCTGAGGCCTGCTCATGGATCTTCAGCCATTAGGACTCAAAGCACTCCCACAGTGCTTGGGGGGAAGCAGCTGCTGCTGCCAGAACATGGGGGCCTTGGAGGTTGGCTGCCAGAGCAAAGGCTTTCTTCAAAAGGAATCTTGGCTGGATGGAGAAAGTCCAGAACCAAAAAACATCACTTAGTTCAGTTCTCTGCAGGACATGGAATCAAACAAGCCAACATAGTCTTTGCTAGATAGTTTAAAGAGAGAACTGTTTTTATTACTGTTGTTGTTGTTGTTTCAGTGTTAAAAAGGAAACAGTCTTGCACAAACATTTCTATGTGCTGGGCTGAGTGCACCTCCTAGCACTCTCCCCCCAGCTCCCTGCTCCCTCCTGGTCCCCCCAAGCTCACAGGAGGCCTCTGAAGATGGGTCTTGTTGGTCACTAATTCCCACAAGTGAGCCACACCCCACCCACATGCCCCATCCAACACTTAGTGGGATGTCTAGGAACTCACGTGACCATCTCTCCAACACTGGACCAGAGTGGCGATGTTCAGTACGGTTGAAGCAATGCCATGTTCAGAATCTTGTCATGCCATGTTGATGTTGCTTTTTTCAGACCTCAGTGAACAGGTGCACAGGAGCCAGCCCTGTGGACTCATGATCAACTGATTCTGAATTCTGACAGTTTCTCAAGCGTCATCAACAGAGCTCTCCCAGAACAGCTATTTGGGTCATATAATGACCTTGCACCTCCAAGCCCAGTGCTGACACCAAGGGAAGACAATGTGAATGAAGAATGTTTAAAGGGTGAGGGTGAAAGGGGAGTGCATGGCGGATGGAGGTAAACAACCAAAATGCTAGCAAGGGAGAGAAGGACTAGAAAGAGGCCAGGGCTGAAGAAGGACCTAGTGATGGATTGGGTGACATCTTCATGTAGGCAGACTTCACTTTCCCATCTAACCTGGGAAGGCCCAGAGCAAGAGCAGGCCCTGCTCAGAGGTGGGACAATAATAGCTGCTGGGTAGAAAGTGGAGACAAGGGAAGCAAAGAAACTTCCAGATCAGTTTTTGTCTGCGTGGTTTTCAGCCAGGCCATATTGCATTTATTTCATGAAAAGCTTTAGTCTACCATGAATGCTATAAAAATTAAGGGTGGCCCTAACAACTAATATCAGAGTAAACCTTGGGATCACAGAGACTTTCCAAAGGACAAGAGCGAATTTCTGCCCTAGTACATTTACTATGGCAAATTGATTTACATTAGAAATGATTTTTCTTCCTATAATTAAAGCCAGCATCATTACCTCCTGGCTTCAGGGGATACTCTAAAGGAACCAAAAAGACAATAACAAACCAGAGTCCTAAAATGAACACAGACTCCACTCCAGTTCCTGCCGAGGCCCTTACCTATCTACCACACATGCAAAAACCAGGACCCTTGTTTCATAGTCACATGTTGGAGAAGACAAAATCACCTCTCAAGCCCCCATTTTCAGCCCAGAGAACTGCCCTGGCAAGGCTAACTGCCTCTTCCTGCTATTTGGCCCAAGCATTTTGGGTCTCAGAGAGGGCAGAGACTGCATGCCTACTATTGTACTGTGGCTTGCCAGCGTGGAAGCCAGAAGGCTGATTTTCAGTGGCCTGCAACTACTACAGACTTCCTGGTGTAGGTCATGTACAGCCACCAGATAGCTTCCCTGAAAAAATAATAAATTAAAAATTAAATTGCTGAGATTATTTTTTTTCTCTCTAGCCAGTTCTATGGCATCTGGCCTTCTGTTATTGGAACCCTGAAGGCTGCTAGGTACCATCTACTGGAATATTCCGAGCGCACAAAGTTCTGCCAAGCCAGGCAACCAAGCCAGAGCCTTAGAGGATGATGGCACCTGAGGTAAATGCAGGGTTGCCTCATTCTTTCTAGATATTGTCCACAGTGAGCCCTACAACCCAGAAAGTCTGCCAGAAGGCCCAAGACCTTAGAACAGAGGCTCTGTTTGGCTCTACCTGAGCTTCCAATGGCAAAAGGATCATGGCCTCCCAGAGTTCTCCCTCCCTCCCTGTCTGAACGAGATTGACTTTAGGCCCTGAACATGGGCACTCCATAATCAGGGAGGACCATTTCTGGGCAGCCTAGCCTGGCCTGGTCCAGGAGGAGTAACAGCATCTGGCTTTAGAAGGTTTGGACAGCTTCAGCTTAGGAAGTCATTTCACTGGCTGTAAGGAGACACCTAAACACCCATACTCATCATTTTGAAAATGTGTTCTTTGAAGAATTAGTGATGGCTTCCCAGCACCATTCTGCTGCAATAAAATGTCCTGTTGGGTGTTGAGCCCCTGGTTCTGCCTCAAAGAGGTGGCATTCTGGGGTGCCAGGTTAAAAGGTTCAGTGTCATTTTCCACCCCCACCCCCCCCCGAAGGTGTGGAATAAATAGCAAGGGAAGCTCTCATGGGCCTAGCACAGAAAGACTTTTTGGCCTTCTTCTCCCTTTCCCTACAAGCTTATGAGCCAAATAGTGAAGGTATCATTTGTTCCATTTTACAGAAGAGGAAACTGAGGCTGCAAGAGGGGAGATGGCTTCCTTACAAGGCATCGCCTCCTAGTCCCAATGTGAGCAGCTGAATCTTCTTCTTCTGTACCCACTCCACTGTCTTGATTGCCTCATGATCAAAGTGACAAGAAGAACAACTGGCCTGTCACCCAGGGGATGGAGAACAGAAGAGAGAAGAGTCAGTGGGAATGGACAGAGATGTACTGCCTGCCCCCTAAAGAGACAAAAAGCACTAATGAGAGAAATTCCAATCCAAACAACCTGGAAGCTTCACCTCATGCTTCAGGGCTCTCTCTCCCTGTGTGAGTTAGCACACTCAGCTCAGACCATGATGCTTGGATTAAACTTATCTGGCCAGGGAGGGCACCTCAACTGGCATTGACATAATTCCAGGCCATGCTCCCCCAGCTAGCATAGAGTCCTACTGTGGTGGGCAAACTGCCCAGGCCCCAAATAAGAGAGATGGAAGAAAAGATCCCCATCAGAGGGGCGATGGGAAGAGGGGAGCACAGACACACTGTGGGTGGAGCCAGGACCTGGTCCCTCCATTCTAAAAAGCAATTGGAGAATGCTGTTTATACACACACACACACACACACACACACACACACACACACACACACACACACATATTGATGCTGGGATAGTACTTTGATCCCAAGGAGGTCAAAAAGACAAAGTAAGAATTTTAATTCTAATAGACAGCATTACTTTTCTGGTAAAGCAAAAAAAAAAGTGGAATTGAAAGGAATGCCCATTGGTTGGGGAAAGGCTGAACAAGGTGTAATGTGTAAATCTACTAGATTACTAGAAAGCAAAAACAAGAAAAGAGTGGTTTCTAGGGATGTGTGACTGCCCAGCACACCAGTGCTTCTTAAAAAGATAAGAGACCAAAAGAGTCCCTGGTTGTGAAAAGCACATGGCACATTTTCTCACTCTTCTCCCAGGTGCATCCCACAGCACTCACATTCATTCCCTCTGTGGGAAACAAGGTTCTGTTTACTTCATTCTGTCCTCCAAGTCTTCTCATGCTCCTGCAATTCTTCCTAGCTTTCATTTTTACTTTTTTTTTTCTTTTTTGTTGGGCAATGAGGATTAAGTGTCACACAGCTAGTAAGTGTTATATGTCTGAGGCTGGATTTGAACTCAGGTCTTCCTGAATCCAGGGCCGGTGCTCTATTCACTGCGCCACCTAGCTGCCCCCACTAGCTTTCATTTTTAAAAGAATACTAAGGGCCGCTAGGGGGCGCCATGATTCACAGAGTGCTTGGTCTACAGTCAAGAAAACTCATCTTGCAGAGTTCAAATCTTGCCTCAGGCACCATGGAAAATGACTCAACACCAACAATAAAGAATAGTAACATTCACTTCCATTGGGGTACCACAATTTTGTAAGATTTTTTTTTACATGGCCCTGAAATGCTAGGCCAACTTCAAACCAGCTCAACAGCTCTTCTCCAAAAGACTGATGGGAGCAAGGATGTGCATGAAAGACCCACCAGGAAGCTGTGCTCACTACCACGGGAGTGAGACCTGACATCCCCGAGGGCATGAGTCCACAGAAGTACCTACAATAAGTTGATGGGTCAGACAGGGTGAGAACTGGGATGCCCCACTGGCCTCTCCTGACCATGTGTCCAATGTGAAGTTCTGAAGTTAGGGCACCATCTAATGAAGACAGGGTACCTGTAATTCTACAACAGGGCAAAGCCTGAAAATGAACTTGTCCAAATGGGAATCTTCAAGACAAACTATAATCTGATGACAAGCAACAAATATTTAGCACCTACTGTGTGCTAGGCTTGATGCTGTGAGCAACTCTAATACTGCCTGCCCTGGAGCTTCCATTCCAGTGGGAGGAGAGAAGATCATATACATACGTACTCATGGATGTACTACACATGTACATTTGTCTACACAGAATAAAAAATAGATATTCGAGAATGGAGATCACAGCATTAGGAGCTAGGGGCCAGGGGAGGATCAGGAAAGGCTTCTCACAGATGCCTCTGTGGGAATTTTGAAGGAAGCTTGGGTTTCCAAGAGGTGGAGTTAAGGAAGAATATTCCAGACAGGAGGGGCAGGCAGTCTAAAGAAACAGAGACAAGAGATGACCTGCCATGGGAAAGGAATAGTAAGGATGCCTTTCAGGAAGGAGGGTAGCATGATGGAAGGGGGACGATGCACAATGAGGCTGGGAGGAGGGTTGATCAGGTCAGGCTGTGAAGAGCTCTCAAAACTACAAGGAAGAGTTTATAAGGGATCAGAAAGGACTCAGGGAGCCACTGTAGTTTCTTGAGGAGTGATAGGAGCAGATGCAATTCTAAGAAGTTCTCTTTGGCAGCTGTGCCTCCAGAGGATGGATGGGAGGGAAGGAAACCAAGCAGGAGCTTCTGCAACAGCTGAAGAGATGAAGATCTGAACTAGGATGATGGCTGTGTGAGAATTCAAAGAAAAAAAAAAGATGAGAGATGGAGAAAGTGAAACCCCAAGATTTGGCAGT
Source organism: Phascolarctos cinereus (assembly GCF_003287225.1). Lineage (NCBI taxonomy): Eukaryota > Metazoa > Chordata > Mammalia > Diprotodontia > Phascolarctidae > Phascolarctos > Phascolarctos cinereus. Next base: position 41,146 of record NW_027555179.1, read on the forward strand.
GGATTGGGTACTTCACCAGAGGTAGAGTAAGGATCAGTCCATCCCCAAGCATTTATTATTGGGTGAGGAGAGAGAGAGAGAGAAATAAAGGAACAGGGCGGAGCCTTCCAAGGTGGATGCCAAACCTGCAAAGGAGGCTGAGAAATAGTTTGACAAGCAGGAGAAGAGGGAGGACAGAAGGCCCAGGAGGAAGGAATTGAGGGGCCTGACAGTGTGAGTGACCATGAGGACCAAGAAAGGGCCAGCTGCTGTGGAGCGCTCAGTTACAGATGAGTGAAAGAAGTCAGATTGCAGAGGTGTGACCCACGAAGGAGACAAGAGATGGAGGCAATGAGTAGCAAGAACCTTTCTGGGGGCTGGCAGCAAGAGAGAGGAGAGACATAGAAGGATTGTCTCCGGAGAGATGGTAAGATCAATTGAAAAAAGGGGGGCATATATGTGCAAAGCAAAGAAGTGATGAGTGTCTAGGGAAAGACTGAAGGAAGCAGGGCCAGGGCGGAGATAACTGAGGGAACAAAATGCTGCAGGAGACAGGAAAGAAAGAGAGCAACAGCTGGTCTGCTGAGAAGAGTTGCCTCTCATCAGAGCCTGGGGAAAAAAGGAAAGAATGGGTAATGGTGTGAAAGGGTTCAAGAGTGGAGAAGGGGAGGAATAAGAGTTTAGTGATAGAGGACAGCAAGCCTCCAGCCAAGAGGGGAGTGAAGGGTTACAAGAGGCCATGTTCTTCACTGGTCCAATCATGTATTACAGATGAGAGCTCTGTGAGGCTAAGAAACTCTACCCTAACCTTCAGCCTTTCGAAGGAAGGTCCACTGTCTGTTTCTTTGTGGAAATCAATCAACATTTAATAAGCACCTACCATTATGTGAAAAGTACTGGGGATACAAAGAGACAAAAGACCCTGCCTTCAAGGAACTTAAGATCTTACAGGAGAGACAATAAGCAAATAACAATGCCCCACTTAGAAAATAAACTTCTTGAAAACAAGGTCTAAAAATACTTTTTGATTCTTTGCTTCATGTAATACACGAGCCACATTTCATTTAGAGCCCAAACTAAAGACTGGAGTATAATAACAGCTAGAAAGCCTGAGCTCTCATTATCTCCATGTGAGCACTTTGGCCCTTTGCAGCAAATGGCCCAAACACTGACAGGGAAAAGTGTCTGATTACCTCCTCCATTACACAGCACAGAAATCCTGCCTTTCATGCTGGGTATGGCCCATGTCGGATCTCAGCAGGGATAGTAGGTTCATCCCTTCCTCATGCTCTCGTTCATGCCATTCCTGAAGCTGTTCCAGCTCCCCATGAGCCTCTGCTACTTCATTACTTAAGGACAAGACTTTTTCTTTCAACTGTCGGGAAGGAGACATAAAAACAACAGACACTCAGGGAATCATCACTGAAATGTGCTGCTGCCCCCCAGGAAAGAAGCTTCCTGAAACACTGCCCTGAAATGGTCTTCCAATGACAAAGTCAGGCTGTGCTGCTCCAGGCTTCCAAGGCAAGGCCTGTCTTTCAACACCATGGTCAACAAATGAGGCAGTGGCTCACCCACTCTGCTTTTCTGGTGGTTTCTCTTTCCTGAGTCACTATGTCAAGATAACACCTAGCTCTACCCAAAATATACACAACCACACACACTCACACACACACACACATACACACACATACACACACCCCCCACATTATTAACAAAATTCTTCTATGAACAAGGTTACTGAACCCAAAATTTTATGGGGAGTGCAATGAAAACACAGCCCCAAAAGCCTCTTCTCTGGTGCATAAAGACCATCCTGAAAACAAAATAAAGTGATAGCAATGGCTAAAACACTCCCCTAGCACTAGCTAGAATCAGTTTGGACTTGAGCAGAACAGGTGTGGTGGAGGTCACTTTAGCATCTGAATGGTGAATGGACTAGAGCAAAGAGAAAATTGAGGAAGGCAGATTCCCCAGTAGCTATTGCAATAGTCTACAACTGAACTGATGAAGATCTACACTAGAGTGGGAATAGAGTCAGAGGACAAAATGGGGCATTTTGGAGATATGCTGCAGAGGTGAAACAGAGAAGAGTTGCTGTAGAGGTGAGGTTGGGTGAGGTGAGGCCAAGGAGAGGTTGAGAAAAATGGGGATTGAAAAAAAAGGCAATTAAGAGATTACTAGTGACTTTGGAGAGAGCAGTTTCTATGGAATGATAAGGTCAGAAATCAGAGCAAGAGGGGAGGAAGAGAATCTAAACCTGGGGTAGATGGGGCCCCTGGGAGTTAATCTCCAAAAAGGAAGAGGTGCTCAGGGGAATCCAAAACCCCAAATTGGCCGTGCATCTTTATCCCTTTGGAAGGGCATCCTATTCAGTTCAGCCTCAGGCTGGCATAAATTTAGGGGCCTTAAGACAGCCATCAGAGCCTCAAGTATCTCAGGGAGTTGTGATGAATAAATTTAAAAGACATTCTGAACTTGCTCAGTAGGTCTGCAATAGGACCCTGCCTCTTTTTTCTTGTTAATCTTATTCCTAGCTAGATGTTGAAGGACTTGATGGGATTTGCTCCCAAGAAGGGCTGGCCACCCCTCCAGGAACTGTATATTCATAAACAGGAATACTCTCAAGGATAGTTTTGAAAGCAGCTCCTTTCACACAGATCACATATTTTTGGCAAACTGCCTTCTTAGTTAGAAGGAACTACTAAAGGCAGGTAGTCCTGAATTATCTTTGAAGTCTGCCCTGAGGTGTGGACACCTAGCCTGGGATTTTCCCCTTGGCACTCTGGATGCTGAAAAATGGGACTCCCCAGGCCAAGTGATCCCGATGTAGATGGTGCCTCTGATGGTGATCATTGACTATGACAAGATTTGATACCGATTGAGACTTAAGTATATTATTGTTACCTACTGGGACTTACTAACTCTAACTCTATTTTATTAACTAATCTTAATACTATTTTACTATCTTAATAATAAATACCTTTACTATATACTTATCAAACTTGAGACTGTGTCATCTCTGAACCAATCAAAACTGAAAATAATTGAAGCTGCAGTAAATAAGGCTGCCTAGCAATACAGGAGCTTCGAGCTCCATGCAGGCATTCTGAGGTGTGTAACAGAACAAGCACTAGACATGGAGGCCAGGAAGCCAGAGGGACTCATCTGAACCAACAACAGGCTGAGCACTGGGTACACATAACCAGAAATAACAGAGTCTCTGCCCTCTGACAGCTTCCCTTATACCCAAGGAGAACAAGCAAAGAGATAAGGAGGTTCCAAATGTATAGACAATGACTTGGGGCTAATATGAATAACTGTGTGAACCTGGGTGACCTTAGCAAACTCACACAAACACAGAAGAAGGGAGTCCAGTCAATCCATGGATTTAGCAAACATTTACAATGTTGATGTCAAGCAGGGCACTGTGCCAGGTGCTGCAGTGACAAGCATCAAACCTTCCCTCATGGAGCTTATGCTCTAGGGCCAGGCAGGCTTACATACTGAGGGTAGAAATAATGTATACAACTGGCCATTCTGCAGGGGGTGGGGTGGGTGGGGCAAAAGGCAGCCCTCACACTTAAAGGAATCAGAAAAGAGAAAAGGTCTCATGGAGAGTTTGAAAGGCCCCTCAGACATGAGAAACAGCTGGTACAAAGGAAAGAGATGGGATGAGACTAAAAAGGCCAATTTGGCTGGACCCTAGAGAATGGGAAGGGGAGTCATGTAGAATAAGAACGGAATGGCAGCTTGGGCTGAGCTTGTGAGGGACTTGAGAAGAGTTGTTTTGCTTTTTTTGTTTGTTTCTTTGTTTCTTTATTTTGCTGATATCTAAAACATTCATTAAAAATGGACAATATTACTGTTCCAAACTTCATATAAGAGAAAGTTCAAAAAAAAAAACTTAGACAAAAACTCAAATATGACTTCACCAGGTCATGCCAAGTGGGGAATGACACACCTCTTTTGCACTCAGTGCTGCCTCTCCTCAGTCTCTGGGCAGACAGTAGCTGTGGTGTTGATAGTAGTAGGTGCAGTGTGTCGCTTAACTCTGATGAAAAGAGTTCTTGCAAAGTGAAAACTTTAGATGAAATGCTTCAGGAAAAGATGGGGAAGAAGAAAGAAGAGAAGGCAGAGGTAAAACACAAGAACATTCTGGTGATAGGGATTCCAAGTGGGATTTTGTTGAAGAGGGAAAGGTGAGAGGTCATCCCATGGAGCTAACAATTAGGAATTCATCTTTTAGGAAGGCAGATTCTATGGAAGATGAAGAAGGTGACTCCTTGACCATCAAAATACCCCAGCCAATATCCATTAAAAAAAAAAAGCTCATCACAAGAAAGATGAGAAAAGGAAAGAGAAAGGTGGGCATCACAGCCAGGGTGAAAGAGTGAAAACATGAACTGTAAAAAAGGCATTGGGCAGGAGGAAGAAGGGAACAGAAGGAATGGAAGAGATTCAGAGGAAGCACAAAGAGCAAAAGACCAGAAGAGAAGTTTCTGCTCATCACAGAAAAGTATGAGAAGATTATGAAGACAAGTTCAAAGAAGTCATGGACATTAACGCCCCTTATGCCAGAAGCCAGGGATTTCAGTGAGGGCATGGCAGGAAACCAATCAAAGTGGAGAAACTGGAAGAGCTGGCCTCTTTGCTTGGGGCAGATAGTACTCAGGCATCTTCCTGCAAGAGTAAGGGGAGGGAGTTTGTCATATGGCCCACCCTGGCCTGGAGTCAGCGAACAAATAAAACCAATGCAGCCAAGGTTGGAAGGAAAACAGGAAATGAGAAAAATATTTTGCACCAAGTTTGTCTAACAAAGGCCTCACTTCTCAAACATATAGGGAACTGAGCAACTCTTTAAAAATAAGAACATTCTCTAATTGATAAAAGTCGAAGAATATGAACAGGCAGTTTTCAGACAAAGAAATCAAAGTTAGCAATAGTCACATGGAAAAAATGCCCCACAATGGGGAGAAGATTGTGGGAAGATGGCAGAGTAGATTAGAAATGTCAAACCCTTAATATTTTCCTCCACAAAAGAGAGAAAATAGCACCTCTGGGCGAACTTTGATTCATGAAAACAAATAAGAATACTGGCAGAAGAGAAGTCCTCCTGGGACAATTGGAGAAGATGTGAAGAAAAATCCCAGGAGGAGATTTCTTCCCTGTGAAGAATAAACACATCTAGGCTAGGATGCACTTTAAGAGCAAGCAGCAAGTCCTGGGGTTAGTGGGTTTGGGAGGCTGCCTCTGCTCCCAGGGACTTTTACCCCAGGGACAGTGAGGGGAGTTGGGTATCCATCCTGGGGGAGACTGAGGGAACCTCTGCTGACAATAACACCAGACCCAGCTGCGCTGTGGAGATGGAAACACAGTGGGGCAAGAAGGAAGTAGTATACTGCAAGTGAGTGCAGAAGCAGTGAGGTGGGAAACCGCTAGTTGTGGGCAGTGACAGGGGGCTGAAGGTCTTGCTTTGAGTTCAAGGTTGGAAGGCAGAACTGAAGAGGATTAGAGGACAAAGGCACCATCCCCCATACCCCAGGACAAGGGGTGATTATAGTGGAACACTATATATGGAAGAGCAAAAGAAGTGGGCTTCTGGCCGAAAACATCATACTCAGTAAAAGTAAGCATAATTCTGAATGAAAAAGTGAACATTTGATCAATTGTCACACTTTCAGATCTTTGTTAAAAACGACAACAACAACAACAAAACAAAACCCTGAACTCAGTAGAAGATTTAACATACAAGAGCCAAGAGAAATATAAAGTACATACCAATGACCAATTATAATGGACTAAATGAGGATAGAATGTTTACCTTTTATGTATGAAAAACATAAAACCCATGTCTAAGATTGTTACTAGGTAACTTATAAGGAAGATCGGGGTAGACCTGAGTATGATATGAGTACAAAAAGTAAAACCACTCAGGTACAGCTGAGAGTAATTATCTTTTACAAATGAGGTGCAAGAAGAAGAACGAAACACAAGAATTAGATGGGGAGAGGGGCTGTAAATTGTGGAAACCTACTCTCACTGGGAATGGGTTTAACAGGGAAAATACACAAACATTTAGAAGAGTATAAAAATCTTCTAAATTTAGAAAGAAATAAAACTCTAAGGGGATAGGGAGTTGGGAGAGGATAAAGAAGGGATCTTTAGTTGGGAATGTGTGAGAATAGGTTAAAAGAGGAATATGGAAAGGGGTTTAGATTTAGGGTAAAGGATAGGGGAGAGATTGCGGAGTGGGGGGTAGGTTAAGTAATAGGAGGGTAAGGAAGAAGGTAGAAGTAAAATAGAGGAGTTAGGAGAGATAGGAGAAAGGAGATATGCAGAGGCAGAGCCAAAATGGTGGAGTAAAAGCAGTTACGTGCTTGAGCTCTCCCCCGAATACCTGTAAAAAATGACTAAATAAATTCTAGAGCAGCAGAACCCACAAAAGATAGAGTGAAACAATTTTGCCGCCCAAGACAATCTGGATGGCTGATGGGAAAGGTCTGCTGTGTTGGGCTGGGAGAGGAGCACAGTTCAGTGTGAATCACACAGGCAAAGATGGGGGTGCAGTGAACCTGGAGCAGCCCTCGGGACTGAATCACAGGTAGCTGGGGTGGTTTCCAGACTTCTCAACCCACAAATGCCAAAGACAACATAGAAGGTCAGTGGGGAAGGTCTGTCAGACGTAGGTGAGAGAGGAGGGTGGTCCGCTCCTGGCCCTAGCGCAGACCCAGGTTGGCAGACACTTAGGCAGTGGCTGCTTCTGGAGCACTCGACCAGCTGATGGTAAGGGCATTGAACAGCTGATCAGAGGAGGTCTGCAGGGATCCTTCTGCTGGTGCTGAGACAGAATTCTCTTGCTTTGCCATTTCTTATGATATGGAAGCAAAAAGTGCCCTAGGATTAAAAATTATATTAAGTGTTACTTTCCCAGGCCCCTGAGGGGATTTGAGGCTTATTCTGTAGCCCATCCTGTACCAAAAGAATTGTCTTTGTTTCCCTTATCCTGTCATTTATCTTCCTCATTCTGTGTCATGACAATTTTTCCTTACTTGACAATCATTTTCCTCACCTTGTATGTTCTTAACCTGTCCCTCATCTCCAACTCTTGTACGAAACTCTAAAAATGTATCATCTTCCTAAAGGCTGTATAGTTTGCTGTCTATATAAGCCTGGGTCTTTTCCTGTATCTGTGCCCCTTTGTTTAGCTCCTTGCTAACTTTAGGCCTGTGAAGCTTTGATGAAACAAAGCTCCCAATGGCTACAGAGAAGGTCTAAGTGAATTCTTTCACACCTGAACCAGCTCTCCCAACTCTAAACCTCAACACTTAGATCTGGGTCACTGTCCTGGGTGGCAAGTCCGGGGTGAGGAGGAATACTGATGAGCCAGAGCTTGTGGCAGTGGTGAAGAGGGCACTGTCCTTATAGTTCCAAGGCAGAAAAGACTGCTTGTGGTCACTCACAGACCAGAGCTTAGTCCAGGAGAGGAGTAAACACCTCTCTTTAGATCATACCACCTTAAAAGAACAGAAAACTTACAGATCCCTAGAAGTATGTCTGAAAACAGCTGCACAAAACCCCTGAAGCTTGGGCCAGTACACCCTGCACACTGGAAGCAGACCCCTACCTTAACAAAGAGTTTATAAATCAAGTAATTACCTGGGAACATTTACACACTGAACAAAAAAAAGTCAGACTATAGAACCTAACTTTGGTGACAAAAGAAGAACAAAATATACAACCAGAAGAAAACACAGTCAAAGGTCCTACATCCAAAGCCTCCAAGAAAAATATGAATCAGTCTCAGGCCATGGAAAAGCTCAAAAAGGATTTAGAAAATCAAGTAAGAATGATATTCTGGAGGTCAAAGGAGCTAGGATTAAAACCAAGAATCGCCTACCCAGCAAAACTGAGTATAATCAATGAGTGGAAAAATTGGCCTTCCATGATGTAGAGAAATTTAATGTATTCTTGAGAAAAAAACAGATCTAAATAGAAAAACTGACTTTCAAATACAAGACTCAAAAGAAGCATGAAAAGGTAAACAGAAAAGGGAAATCATAAGGGACTTATTAAAGTTGAACTGTTTACATTCCTACATGGAAAGATGATATTTGTAACTCATGAGACCTATAGACAGAGGGCACAGGGTAAGTTGAATATGAAGAGATGATATCTAAAAAATAATAAAATTAAATTAAAAGGCGTGAGAAGATTATATTGGGAGAAGTAGAAAGGGAGATGTAGAATGGGGTAAATTATCTCTCAAGAAAAAGCTTTTACAGTGGAGGGGAAGAAGCGGGAAGTGAAAAGGAATGAGTGAATCTCATTGGATTTGGCTTAAGGAGGGAATAAGGTACACACTCAATTGAGTATGCAAATCTACCTTACTCTACAGGAAAATAGGGGGAAGGGGATAAGAAACAAGTGGATGATAGAAGGGGGTAATTAGAAGCAAACACTTTTGAAGGGACAGGGTCAAAGGAGAGAACAGAAAAAATGGGGCAGGATAGGATGCAGGGAAATGTGACAACATGACTACTATGGAAGTGTTTTGCATGACTACATATGTATAACCTATAGGGAACTGTTTGCCTATTCACTGAGGGAGGGTAGAGAGAGAGGAAGAAAGAGAAGTTGGAAATTAAAATTTTGAAAACAAATGTTAAAAAATTGTTTTTACATGCAACTGGGAAATAAGATATACAGGCAAAGGGATTTAGAAATCTATCCTGACCTACAGGACAATAGAAGGGTAAGGGGATTAGAAAAGGGGAGGGTAGTAGAAGGGAGGCCAGATTTGGGGAAGGAGTATTTAGAATGCACGCCATCTTGGGGTAAGGGGAGGGGAGAGATGGGGAGAAAATTTAGAACTCAAAATCTTGTGGAAGTGAATGTTGGAAACTAAAAATAAATAAATTAATCATTTGCTATTAAAGAAATAAATTACAAAAAGAAAAAAAAGAAAAGAGATATGCACAAACATAAACAGAAAGAGTACGACTAGAATCTCTTAGGGAAAGTATATGTTTATATATGTCTGTGTGTATATATGTATGTGTATGTATAGATCAATATATATATATATAAATACATCCAATGTTCAATTGTAGCCTTGAGGTAGTGGGTAGAGTGGAGGGAGGAGGGGAAAAAAAGAACAAAATAAAAAGTGTACAGCAGGGAACAAAAGAAAACCTAAAAGGAAGCAAAGAAAAGATGGACAGCTTACAATATAATGCACAGCATTAATACAGACTTTCTTAAAATGAAAAGCTATTGCATGTACCACATGCATATATGCACATGCACTACATACATACACATACCACAAAACATATATACTCACATACAACATGCACATGATACACACATACACCAGGTTACATGCATACATGCCTATACACATACCACATACACACATGCACATATGTATACCTGTACATTGATGCAACATAACACACACATGCACACATCACATACACATATACACATTTAGGCAATAGTGGACAGTGGGCCAGTCTCAGAGTCAGGAAGGCCCGGATTCATGCCTCGGACTCCTGCTGACTGTGCAACTCTCTCTCATTGCCCTACACCCCAGGTGCTTGTCTGCATTAGGATATAAGGTCTCCTCCTTGAAGAAATTCCAGGTCCAAATGAAAAAAAAAAAGAAGTAAAGACACACATGTGCACACATGCACACACCACACATACACACACACACACACACACATTCTTCTGAAGATCACTGGCAGGGACCTCCAAGGGCATCGAAGCCACAACTTCAGTCTTGCTCCAGGTCACGTGGGAGCAGAAGGGACCCCGTACCTTCAGAATGACAACCCTGCCCCTGCCCATGCAGGCATTCTGAATGAGGAACAGAGCACTGAGTCATCCCAGCCTTCAGAAGTTAAAAATAAAAAGGGAGGGACAACATTTCCTTTCCACTCCTGTTTTTTGTTACAGTCACCCTAGTACACCTGGATGCAATCAGAGAACAGAATTGAAGGCATGCTCAGGCCAAGGCACACTCACCTCCTCTGGCTGTGGTCAGTTTTGTCAGAGGATGGATGGCTGAGGGACTTGAGATGGGAGTATGTGAGAAGGCTGAGTTGCCAGAATCCAGGCCCAAGATGGGGAAGGGACAAAAGTGAGCCCAGAAGCATTGGCCTCAGACCTAAAGAATGAATTAAGATCTAGCAGAACCTGCAGAAAGTATCTGCCCCCCAGAGTCTAAGGCAGGAGTGGGGAACCCTCGGCTTTGAGGACACATATGGCCTTATAGGTCCTAAGGTGCGGCCTTTGGACCGAGTCCACATTTTACAGAACAGATCCTTTTATTAAGGGGATTTGTTCTGTGAAGTGTGGATTCAGTCAAAGGGTCCAGCTTGAGGACTAAGAGGGCCACATGTGACCTTCAGGCCGCAGGTTCCCTGTCCCTGGCCTTAGGAAATAGAAAGCAGGTCAAAGACAGGCTACTGCTCAGTGAGGTCAGTCAGTCAACATCTAGGAACAACCTAGTATGGGCCAGGCACAAGACAGTCCCTGCCCCTTAGGGAGTTCACAATCTAATGGGGGGGAAACAATGTACAAACAAATACAGAGTACAGGATAAAGAGGAAATGATCAACAGAGGGAAAGCCCTGGAATTCAGAGGGCTGGGGAAGGCTTCCTGGAGAAAGTGGAGGGTCAGTTGGGACTTGAAGGAAGCCAGGTGGCTCGGCGAACAGAGCCTAGGACAGGAGAGTGTCCCAGGCCTGGCAGACGGCCAGAGAAAATGCCCAGAGACAGAGATGGAGGGGCTTGTTCACGGAGCAGCTGGAAGCTTGGGGCACTGAATAGAAGAGGATGCTATGGGGAGAAAGGTGGAAAGAGGCTGGAAAAGGAGGAGGGAGCAGGTGATGAAGGGCTCTGAATGTCAAACAGAGCATTTTATTACATCTTGGAGGCCACAAGGAGCCCCTGGAGTTTATTGAGCAGGGGGTTGAGATGGTCAGACCTGCACTTTTGGAAAATCACTTTGGTGGCTGAGTACAGGGAGAGACGGAGGCAGGCGGACCCCCCCAGCAGCCCTTGCAATTGTCTAGGCAGGAGGTGACCAGGGTCTGGATCAGGGCGGGGCAGGGTCAGAGGAGAGAAGGGGGCATAATTGAAAGATGTTGCAGAGGTGACATCAACAGATCCTGGCTAGATATTGGGGGGTGGGGGAACGGGGAGAGTGAAAGAGTCCAGGGTGACATCTGGGTTGTGACAGACAGGCTGAAGTGGCAGTACTTTACTCAACTGAGAAAGTATTCAGATTCAGCTCCAGACAATTCTATCCAACTCAGAGGAGGCTCCAGTGGGAGGGGAAAGGGCCCAAGCAGTTAGGAAGAGCCTACTCTGCTCCAGGCACCATGCTAAGTACTTCACAAATACTAACAACCCGTGGAGGGAGGTGCTGTTTTACATCTGAGGAAACTGAAACAGAGAGCCGCCCAGGCTCTGAGGCCATATCTGAACTCAGGTCTTCCTGCTTCCAGGTCCAGTGCTCTGGTCACTGTACCACCTGTCCCAGAACTGCAGAGACCAGCCTGGTAGAACCTGGGTAGATAGGATCAAAGCGTGATGGTTGACAAGATGGCTAGAGAAGGGACAGAGCTTATGGTAAAAAGCAAATACTGGAAGGACAAATCGCCCACCAAGGTGCCTCCCTCTGCAGCCCGGGGTATCACGGAGTCCCCTACCAGGGGCCAAGAATGACCCAGAGCCCATAAAGAAAAGCTGATAATCATGTTCACAGGCTGTGAGAAAGACAGGGAGGCAGGTAACATGTTTTAAAGTGGTTCCAATGGAGGTTAGGGCTCTGATACCTCCATTCCCCAGATCATCCTCCTGGTAGGCAGAGCGACTACTTCCTTAGTCCTGAGAATGCAACTCTGCTGAGGAGCAAGCCCATCCCCCTAGTCTCATAAATCCCTCTCTAATTCACCCCTGCCCCACTGTAGTCTTCCTTCCTTCCTCCATAGAAGCAATACTAGCTTCTCCTGCCCATCCCCCAGGGCAAAATTGGGCCCTGCCCTCAAGGAGCTTGCATTCAAGTGGGGAGGGGCTCA